>NW_027442812.1:0-76960 GCF_048569485.1 Anomaloglossus baeobatrachus
ACCAAACAGGACAAGCTTGCATGTGTTATAGTTTTGGAGAAAAATATGTTCATTTCATGTATGCGCAAAATGCCTTAAAAATGGCTTTAAAATGGATTTGGAGCATGGAGACGATTATCTCAGGATGGCAATATAAACAAACGAAACTTTTAGTAAATTTCTACTTATTTTATTAAATATTATCTCCACCAAACAGGACAAGCTTGCATCTGTTATAGTTTTGGAGAAAAATGTGTTCATTTCATGTATGCGCGAAATGCCTTAAAAATGGCTTTAAAATGGATTTGGAGCATGGAGATGATTATCTCGGGATTGCAAGATAACCAAACAAAACTTTTAGTGGATTTCTACTTATTTTATTAAATATCATCTCCACCAAACAGGACAAGCTTGCATCTGTTATAGTTTTGGAGAAAAATGTGTTCATTTCATGTATGCGCGAAATGCCTTAAAAATGGCTTTAAAATGGATTTGGAGCATGGAGACGATTATCTCGGGATTGCAAGATAACCAAACAAAACTTTTAGTGGATTTCTACTTATTTTATTAAATATCATCTCCACCAAACAGGACAAGCTTGCATCTGTTATAGTTTTGGAGAAAAATGTGTTCATTTCATGTATGCGCGAAATGCCTTAAAAATGGCTTTAAAATGGATTTGGAGCATGGAGACGATTATCTCTGGATTGCAAGATAACCAAACAAAACTTTTAGTGGATTTCTACTTATTTTATTAAATATCATCTCCACCAAACAGGACAAGCTTGCATCTGTTAAAGTTTTGGAGAAAAATGTGTTCATTTCATGTATGCGCGAAATGCCTTAAAAATGGCTTTAAAATGGATTTGGAGCATGGAGACGATTATCTCGGGATTGCAAGATAACCAAACAAAACTTTTAGTGGATTTCTACTTATTTTATTAAATATCATCTCCACCAAACAGGACAAGCTTGCATCTGTTATAGTTTTGGAGAAAAATGTGTTCATTTCATGTATGCGCGAAATGCCTTAAAAATGGCTTTAAAATGGATTTGGAGCATGGAGACGATTATCTCGGGATTGCAAGATAACCAAACAAAACTTTTAGTGGATTTCTACTTATTTTATTAAATATCATCTCCACCAAACAGGACAAGCTTGCATCTGTTATAGTTTTGGAGAAAAATGTGTTCATTTCATGTATGCGCGAAATGCCTTAAAAATGGCTTTAAAATGGATTTGGAGCATGGAGACGATTATCTCGGGATTGCAAGATAACCAAACAAAACTTTTAGTGGATTTCTACTTATTTTATTAAATATCATCTCCACCAAACAGGACAAGCTTGCATCTGTTATAGTTTTGGAGAAAAATGTGTTCATTTCATGTATGCGCGAAATGCCTTAAAAATGGCTTTAAAATGGATTTGGAGCATGGAGACGATTATCTCGGGATTGCAAGATAACCAAACAAAACTTTTAGTGGATTTCTACTTATTTTATTAAATATCATCTCCACCAAACAGGACAAGCTTGCATCTGTTATAGTTTTGGAGAAAAATGTGTTCATTTCATGTATGCGCGAAATGCCTTAAAAATGGCTTTAAAATGGATTTGGAGCATGGAGACGATTATCTCGGGATTGCAAGATAACCAAACAAAACTTTTAGTGGATTTCTACTTATTTTATTAAATATCATCTCCACCAAACAGGACAAGCTTGCATCTGTTATAGTTTTGGAGAAAAATGTGTTCATTTCATGTATGCGCGAAATGCCTTAAAAATGGCTTTAAAATGGATTTGGAGCATGGAGACGATTATCTCGGGATTGCAAGATAACCAAACAAAACTTTTAGTGGATTTCTACTTATTTTATTAAATATCATCTCCACCAAACAGGACAAGCTTGCATCTGTTATAGTTTTGGAGAAAAATGTGTTCATTTCATGTATGCGCGAAATGCCTTAAAAATGGCTTTAAAATGGATTTGGAGCATGGAGACGATTATCTCGGGATTGCAATATAACCAAACAAAACTTTTAGTGGATTTCTACTTATTTTATTAAATATCATCTCCACCAAACAGGACAAGCTTGCATCTGTTATAGTTTTGGAGAAAAATGTGTTCATTTCATGTATGCGCGAAATGCCTTAAAAATGGCTTTAAAATGGATTTGGAGCATGGAGACGATTATCTCGGGATTGCAAGATAACCAAACAAAACTTTTAGTGGATTTCTACTTATTTTATTAAATATCATCTCCACCAAACAGGACAAGCTTGCATCTGTTATAGTTTTGGAGAAAAATGTGTTCATTTCATGTATGCGCGAAATGCCTTAAAAATGGCTTTAAAATGGATTTGGAGCATGGAGACGATTATCTCGGGATTGCAAGATAACCAAACAAAACTTTTAGTGGATTTCTACTTATTTTATTAAATATCATCTCCACCAAACAGGACAAGCTTGCATCTGTTATAGTTTTGGAGAAAAATGTGTTCATTTCATGTATGCGCGAAATGCCTTAAAAATGGCTTTAAAATGGATTTGGAGCATGGAGACGATTATCTCGGGATTGCAAGATAACCAAACAAAACTTTTTGTGGATTTCTACTTATTTTATTAAATATCATCTCCACCAAACAGGACAAGCTTGCATCTGTTATAGTTTTGGAGAAAAATGTGTTCATTTCATGTATGCGCGAAATGCCTTAAAAATGGCTTTAAAATGGATTTGGAGCATGGAGACGATTATCTCGGGATTGCAAGATAACCAAACAAAACTTTTAGTGGATTTCTACTTATTTTATTAAATATCATCTCCACCAAACAGGACAAGCTTGCATCTGTTATAGTTTTGGAGAAAAATGTGTTCATTTCATGTATGCGCGAAATGCCTTTAAAATGGCTTTAAAATGGATTTGGAGCATGGATACGATTATCTCGGGATTGCAAGATAACCAAACAAAACTTTTAGTGGATGTCTACTTATTTTATTAAATATCATCTCCACCAAACAGGACAAGCTTGCATCTGTTATAGTTTTGGAGAAAAATGTGTTCATTTCATGTATGCGCGAAATGCCTTAAAAATGGCTTTAAAATGGATTTGGAGCATGGAGACGATTATCTCGGGATTGCAAGATAACCAAACAAAACTTTTAGTGGATTTCTACTTATTTTATTAAATATCATCTCCACCAAACAGGACAAGCTTGCATCTGTTATAGTTTTGGAGAAAAATGTGTTCATTTCATGTATGCGCGAAATGCCTTAAAAATGGCTTTAAAATGGATTTGGAGCATGGAGACGATTATCTCGGGATTGCAAGATAACCAAACAAAACTTTTAGTGGATTTCTACTTATTTTATGAAATATCATCTCCACCAAACAGGACAAGCTTGCATGTGTTATAGTTTTGGAGAAAAATGTGTTCATTTCATGTATGCGCAAAATGCCTTAAAAATGGCTTTAAAATGGATTTGGAGCATGGAGACGATTATCTCAGGATGGCAATATAAACAAACGAAACTTTTAGTAGATTTCTACTTATTTTATTAAATATTATCTCCACCAAACAGGACAAGCTTGCATCTGTTATAGTTTTGGAGAAAAATGTGTTCATTTCATGTATGCGCGAAATGCCTTAAAAATGGCTTTAAAATGGATTTGGAGCATGGAGACGATTATCTCGGGATTGCAAGATAACCAAACAAAACTTTTAGTGGATTTCTACTTATTTTATTAAATATCATCTCCACCAAACAGGACAAGCTTGCATCTGTTATAGTTTTGGAGAAAAATGTGTTCATTTCATGTATGCGCGAAATGCCTTAAAAATGGCTTTAAAATGGATTTGGAGCATGGAGACGATTATCTCGGGATTGCAATATAACCAAACAAAACTTTTAGTGGCTTTCTACTTATTTTATTAAATATCATCTCCACCAAACAGGACAAGCTTGCATCTGTTATAGTTTTGGAGAAAAATGTGTTCATTTCATGTATGCGCGAAATGCCTTAAAAATGGCTTTAAAATGGATTTGGAGCATGGAGACGATTATCTCGGGATTGCAAGATAACCAAACAAAACTTTTAGTGGATTTCTACTTATTTTAATAAATATCATCTCCACCAAACAGGACAAGCTTGCATGTGTTATAGTTTTGGAGAAAAATGTGTTCATTTCATGTATGCGCGAAATGCCTTAAAAATGGCTTTAAAATGGATTTGGAGCATGGAGACGATTATCTCGGGATTGCAAGATAACCAAACAAAACTTTTAGTGGATTTCTACTTATTTTATTAAATATCATCTCCACCAAACAGGACAAGCTTGCATCTGTTATAGTTTTGGAGAAAAATGTGTTCATTTCATGTATGCGCAAAATGCCTTAAAAATGGCTTTAAAATGGATTTGGAGCATGGAGACGATTATCTCAGGATGGCAATATAAACAAACGAAACTTTTAGTAGATTTCTACTTATTTTATTAAATATTATCTCCACCAAACAGGACAAGCTTGCATCTGTTATAGTTTTGGAGAAAAATGTGTTCATTTCATGTATGCGCGAAATGCCTTAAAAATGGCTTTAAAATGGATTTGGAGCATGGAGACGATTATCTCGGGATTGCAAGATAACCAAACAAAACTTTTAGTGGATTTCTACTTATTTTATTAAATATCATCTCCACCAAACAGGACAAGCTTGCATCTGTTATAGTTTTGGAGAAAAATGTGTTCATTTCATGTATGCGCGAAATGCCTTAAAAATGGCTTTAAAATGGATTTGGAGCATGGAGACGATTATCTCGGGATTGCAAGATAACCAAACAAAACTTTTAGTAAATTTCTACTTATTTTATTAAATATCATCTCCACCAAACAGGACAAGCTTGCATCTGTTATAGTTTTGGAGAAAAATGTGTTCATTTCATGTATGCGCGAAATGCCTTAAAAATGGCTTTAAAATGGATTTGGAGCATGGAGACGATTATCTCTGGATTGCAAGATAACCAAACAAAACTTTTAGTGGATTTCTACTTATTTTATTAAATATCATCTCCACCAAACAGGACAAGCTTGCATCTGTTAAAGTTTTGGAGAAAAATGTGTTCATTTCATGTATGCGCGAAATGCCTTAAAAATGGCTTTAAAATGGATTTGGAGCATGGAGACGATTATCTCGGGATTGCAAGATAACCAAACAAAACTTTTAGTGGATTTCTACTTATTTTATTAAATATCATCTCCACCAAACAGGACAAGCTTGCATCTGTTATAGTTTTGGAGAAAAATGTGTTCATTTCATGTATGCGCGAAATGCCTTAAAAATGGCTTTAAAATGGATTTGGAGCATGGAAACGATTATCTCGGGATTGCAAGATAACCAAACAAAACTTTTAGTGGATTTCTACTTATTTTATTAAATATCATCTCCACCAAACAGGACAAGCTTGCATCTGTTATAGTTTTGGAGAAAAATGTGTTCATTTCATGTATGCGCGAAATGCCTTAAAAATGGCTTTAAAATGGAATTGGAGCATGGAGACGATTATCTCGGGATTGCAAGATAACCAAACAAAACTTTTAGTGGATTTCTACTTATTTTATTAAATATCATCTCCACCAAACAGGACAAGCTTGCATCTGTTATAGTTTTGGAGAAAAATGTGTTCATTTCATGTATGCGCGAAATGCCTTAAAAATGGCTTTAAAATGGATTTGGAGCATGGAGACGATTATCTCGGGATTGCAAGATAACCAAACAAAACTTTTAGTGGATTTCTACTTATTTTATTAAATATCATCTCCACCAAACAGGACAAGCTTGCATCTGTTATAGTTTTGGAGAAAAATGTGTTCATTTCATGTATGCGCGAAATGCCTTAAAAATGGCTTTAAAATGGATTTGGAGCATGGAGACGATTATCTCAGGATTGCAAGATAACCAAACAAAACTTTTAGTGGATTTCTACTTATTTTATTAAATATCATCTCCACCAAACAGGACAAGCTTGCATGTGTTATAGTTTTGGAGAAAAATGTGTTCATTTCATGTATGCGCGAAATGCCTTAAAAATGGCTTTAAAATGGATTTGGAGCATGGAGACGATTATCTCGGGATTGCAAGATAACCAAACAAAACTTTTAGTGGATTTCTACTTATTTTATTAAATATCATCTCCACCAAACAGGACAAGCTTCCATCTGTTAAAGTTTTGGAGAAAAATGTGTTCATTTCATGTATGCGCGAAATGCCTTAAAAATGGCTTTAAAATGGATTTGGAGCATGGAGACGATTATCTCGGGATTGCAAGATAACCAAACAAAACTTTTAGTGGATTTCTACTTATTTTATTAAATATCATCTCCACCAAACAGGACAAGCTTGCATCTGTTATAGTTTTGGAGAAAAATGTGTTCATTTCATGTATGCGCGAAATGCCTTAAAAATGGCTTTAAAATGGATTTGGAGCATGGAGACGATTATCTCGGGATTGCAAGATAACCAAACAAAACTTTTTTTGGATTTCTACTTATTTTATTAAATATCATCTCCACCAAACAGGACAAGCTTGCATCTGTTATAGTTTTGGAGAAAAATGTGTTCATTTCATGTATGCGCGAAATGCCTTAAAAATGGCTTTAAAATGGATTTGGAGCATGGAGACGATTATCTCAGGATGGCAATATAAACAAACGAAACTTTTAGTAGATTTCTACTTATTTTATTAAATATTATCTCCACCAAACAGGACAAGCAAGCTTGCATCTGTTATAGTTTTGGAGAAAAATGTGTTCATTTCATGTATGCGCGAAATGCCTTAAAAATGGCTTTAAAATGGATTTGGAGCATGGAGACGATTATCTCGGGATTGCAAGATAACCAAACAAAACTTTTTTGGGATTTCTACTTATTTTATTAAATATCATCTCCACCAAACAGGACAAGCTTGCATCTGTTATAGTTTTGGAGAAAAATGTGTTCATTTCATGTATGCGCGAAATGCCTTAAAAATGGCTTTAAAATGGATTTGGAGCATGGAGACGATTATCTCAGGATGGCAATATAAACAAACGAAACTTTTAGTAGATTTCTACTTATTTTATTAAATATTATCTCCACCAAACAGGACAAGCTTGCATCTGTTATAGTTTTGGAGAAAAATGTGTTCATTTCATGTATGCGCGAAATGCCTTAAAAATGGCTTTAAAATGGATTTGGAGCATGGAGACGATTATCTCGGGATTGCAAGATAACCAAACAAAACTTTTAGTGGATTTCTACTTATTTTATTAAATATCATCTCCACCAAACAGGACAAGCTTGCATCTGTTATAGTTTTGGAGAAAAATGTGTTCATTTCATGTATGCGCGAAATGCCTTAAAAATGGCTTTAAAATGGATTTGGAGCATGGAGACGATTATCTCGGGATTGCAATATAACCAAACAAAACTTTTAGTGGATTTCTACTTATTTTATTAAATATCATCTCCACCAAACAGGACAAGCTTGCATCTGTTATAGTTTTGGAGAAAAATGTGTTCATTTCATGTATGCGCGAAATGCCTTAAAAATGGCTTTAAAATGGATTTGGAGCATGGAGACGATTATCTCGGGATTGCAAGATAACCAAACAAAACTTTTAGTGGATTTCTACTTATTTTAATAAATATCATCTCCACCAAACAGGACAAGCTTGCATGTGTTATAGTTTTGGAGAAAAATGTGTTCATTTCATGTATGCGCGAAATGCCTTAAAAATGGCTTTAAAATGGATTTGGAGCATGGAGACGATTATCTCGGGATTGCAAGATAACCAAACAAAACTTTTAGTGGATTTCTACTTATTTTATTAAATATCATCTCCACCAAACAGGACAAGCTTGCATCTGTTATAGTTTTGGAGAAAAATGTGTTCATTTCATGTATGCGCAAAATGCCTTAAAAATGGCTTTAAAATGGATTTGGAGCATGGAGACGATTATCTCAGGATGGCAATATAAACAAACGAAACTTTTAGTAGATTTCTACTTATTTTATTAAATATTATCTCCACCAAACAGGACAAGCTTGCATCTGTTATAGTTTTGGAGAAAAATGTGTTCATTTCATGTATGCGCGAAATGCCTTAAAAATGGCTTTAAAATGGATTTGGAGCATGGAGACGATTATCTCGGGATTGCAAGATAACCAAACAAAACTTTTAGTGGATTTCTACTTATTTTATTAAATATCATCTCCACCAAACAGGACAAGCTTGCATCTGTTATAGTTTTGGAGAAAAATGTGTTCATTTCATGTATGCGCGAAATGCCTTAAAAATGGCTTTAAAATGGATTTGGAGCATGGAGACGATTATCTCGGGATTGCAAGATAACCAAACAAAACTTTTAGTAAATTTCTACTTATTTTATTAAATATCATCTCCACCAAACAGGACAAGCTTGCATCTGTTATAGTTTTGGAGAAAAATGTGTTCATTTCATGTATGCGCGAAATGCCTTAAAAATGGCTTTAAAATGGATTTGGAGCATGGAGACGATTATCTCTGGATTGCAAGATAACCAAACAAAACTTTTAGTGGATTTCTACTTATTTTATTAAATATCATCTCCACCAAACAGGACAAGCTTGCATCTGTTAAAGTTTTGGAGAAAAATGTGTTCATTTCATGTATGCGCGAAATGCCTTAAAAATGGCTTTAAAATGGATTTGGAGCATGGAGACGATTATCTCGGGATTGCAAGATAACCAAACAAAACTTTTAGTGGATTTCTACTTATTTTATTAAATATCATCTCCACCAAACAGGACAAGCTTGCATCTGTTATAGTTTTGGAGAAAAATGTGTTCATTTCATGTATGCGCGAAATGCCTTAAAAATGGCTTTAAAATGGATTTGGAGCATGGAAACGATTATCTCGGGATTGCAAGATAACCAAACAAAACTTTTAGTGGATTTCTACTTATTTTATTAAATATCATCTCCACCAAACAGGACAAGCTTGCATCTGTTATAGTTTTGGAGAAAAATGTGTTCATTTCATGTATGCGCGAAATGCCTTAAAAATGGCTTTAAAATGGAATTGGAGCATGGAGACGATTATCTCGGGATTGCAAGATAACCAAACAAAACTTTTAGTGGATTTCTACTTATTTTATTAAATATCATCTCCACCAAACAGGACAAGCTTGCATCTGTTATAGTTTTGGAGAAAAATGTGTTCATTTCATGTATGCGCGAAATGCCTTAAAAATGGCTTTAAAATGGATTTGGAGCATGGAGACGATTATCTCGGGATTGCAAGATAACCAAACAAAACTTTTAGTGGATTTCTACTTATTTTATTAAATATCATCTCCACCAAACAGGACAAGCTTGCATCTGTTATAGTTTTGGAGAAAAATGTGTTCATTTCATGTATGCGCGAAATGCCTTAAAAATGGCTTTAAAATGGATTTGGAGCATGGAGACGATTATCTCAGGATTGCAAGATAACCAAACAAAACTTTTAGTGGATTTCTACTTATTTTATTAAATATCATCTCCACCAAACAGGACAAGCTTGCATGTGTTATAGTTTTGGAGAAAAATGTGTTCATTTCATGTATGCGCGAAATGCCTTAAAAATGGCTTTAAAATGGATTTGGAGCATGGAGACGATTATCTCGGGATTGCAAGATAACCAAACAAAACTTTTAGTGGATTTCTACTTATTTTATTAAATATCATCTCCACCAAACAGGACAAGCTTCCATCTGTTAAAGTTTTGGAGAAAAATGTGTTCATTTCATGTATGCGCGAAATGCCTTAAAAATGGCTTTAAAATGGATTTGGAGCATGGAGACGATTATCTCGGGATTGCAAGATAACCAAACAAAACTTTTAGTGGATTTCTACTTATTTTATTAAATATCATCTCCACCAAACAGGACAAGCTTGCATCTGTTATAGTTTTGGAGAAAAATGTGTTCATTTCATGTATGCGCGAAATGCCTTAAAAATGGCTTTAAAATGGATTTGGAGCATGGAGACGATTATCTCGGGATTGCAAGATAACCAAACAAAACTTTTTTTGGATTTCTACTTATTTTATTAAATATCATCTCCACCAAACAGGACAAGCTTGCATCTGTTATAGTTTTGGAGAAAAATGTGTTCATTTCATGTATGCGCGAAATGCCTTAAAAATGGCTTTAAAATGGATTTGGAGCATGGAGACGATTATCTCGGGATTGCAAGATAACCAAACAAAACTTTTTGTGGATTTCTACTTATTTTATTAAATATCATCTCCACCAAACAGGACAAGCTTGCATCTGTTATAGTTTTGGAGAAAAATGTGTTCATTTCATGTATGCGCGAAATGCCTTAAAAATGGCTTTAAAATGGATTTGGAGCATGGAGACGATTATCTCGGGATTGCAAGATAACCAAACAAAACTTTTAGTGGATTTCTACTTATTTTATTAAATATCATCTCCACCAAACAGGACAAGCTTGCATCTGTTATAGTTTTGGAGAAAAATGTGTTCATTTCATGTATGCGCGAAATGCCTTAAAAATGGCTTTAAAATGGATTTGGAGCATGGAGACGATTATCTCGGGATTGCAAGATAACCAAACAAAACTTTTAGTGGATTTCTACTTATTTTATTAAATATCATCTCCACCAAACAGGACAAGCTTGCATCTGTTATAGTTTTGGAGAAAAATGTGTTCATTTCATGTATGCGCGAAATGCCTTAAAAATGGCTTTAAAATGGATTTGGAGCATGGAGACGATTATCTCGGGATTGCAAGATAACCAAACAAAACTTTTAGTGGATTTCTACTTATTTTATTAAATATCATCTCCACCAAACAGGACAAGCTTGCATCTGTTATAGTTTTGGAGAAAAATGTGTTCATTTCATGTATGCGCGAAATGCCTTAAAAATGGCTTTAAAATGGATTTGGAGCATGGAGACGATTATCTCGGGATTGCAAGATAACCAAACAAAACTTTTAGTGGATTTCTACTTATTTTATTAAATATCATCTCCACCAAACAGGACAAGCTTGCATCTGTTATAGTTTTGGAGAAAAATGTGTTCATTTCATGTATGCGCGAAATGCCTTAAAAATGGCTTTAAAATGGATTTGGAGCATGGAGACGATTATCTCGGGATTGCAAGATAACCAAACAAAACTTTTAGTGGATTTCTACTTATTTTATTAAATATCATCTCCACCAAACAGGACAAGCTTGCATCTGTTATAGTTTTGGAGAAAAATGTGTTCATTTCATGTATGCGCGAAATGCCTTAAAAATGGCTTTAAAATGGATTTGGAGCATGGAGACGATTATCTCGGGATTGCAAGATAACCAAACAAAACTTTTAGTGGATTTCTACTTATTTTATTAAATATCATCTCCACCAAACAGGACAAGCTTGCATCTGTTATAGTTTTGGAGAAAAATGTGTTCATTTCATGTATGCGCGAAATGCCTTAAAAATGGCTTTAAAATGGATTTGGAGCATGGAGACGATTATCTCGGGATTGCAAGATAACCAAACAAAACTTTTAGTGGATTTCTACTTATTTTATTAAATATCATCTCCACCAAACAGGACAAGCTTGCATCTGTTATAGTTTTGGAGAAAAATGTGTTCATTTCATGTATGCGCGAAATGCCTTAAAAATGGCTTTAAAATGGATTTGGAGCATGGAGACGATTATCTCAGGATTGCAAGATAACCAAACAAAACTTTTAGTGGATTTCTACTTATTTTATTAAATATCATCACCACCAAACAGGACAAGCTTGCATCTGTTATAGTTTTGGAGAAAAATGTGTTCATTTCATGTATGCGCGAAATGCCTTAAAAATGGCTTTAAAATGGATTTGGAGCATGGAGACGATTATCTCGGGATTGCAAGATAACCAAACAAAACTTTTAGTGGATTTCTACTTATTTTATTAAATATCATCTCCACCAAACAGGACAAGCTTGCATCTGTTATAGTTTTGGAGAAAAATGTGTTCATTTCATGTATGCGCGAAATGCCTTAAAAATGGCTTTAAAATGGATTTGGAGCATGGAGACGATTATCTCGGGATTGCAAGATAACCAAACAAAACTTTTAGTGGATTTCTACTTATTTTATTAAATATCATCTCCACCAAACAGGACAAGCTTGCATGTGTTATAGTTTTGGAGAAAAATATGTTCATTTCATGTATGCGCAAAATGCCTTAAAAATGGCTTTAAAATGGATTTGGAGCATGGAGACGATTATCTCAGGATGGCAATATAAACAAACGAAACTTTTAGTAAATTTCTACTTATTTTATTAAATATTATCTCCACCAAACAGGACAAGCTTGCATCTGTTATAGTTTTGGAGAAAAATGTGTTCATTTCATGTATGCGCGAAATGCCTTAAAAATGGCTTTAAAATGGATTTGGAGCATGGAGATGATTATCTCGGGATTGCAAGATAACCAAACAAAACTTTTAGTGGATTTCTACTTATTTTATTAAATATCATCTCCACCAAACAGGACAAGCTTGCATCTGTTATAGTTTTGGAGAAAAATGTGTTCATTTCATGTATGCGCGAAATGCCTTAAAAATGGCTTTAAAATGGATTTGGAGCATGGAGACGATTATCTCGGGATTGCAAGATAACCAAACAAAACTTTTAGTGGATTTCTACTTATTTTATTAAATATCATCTCCACCAAACAGGACAAGCTTGCATCTGTTATAGTTTTGGAGAAAAATGTGTTCATTTCATGTATGCGCGAAATGCCTTAAAAATGGCTTTAAAATGGATTTGGAGCATGGAGACGATTATCTCTGGATTGCAAGATAACCAAACAAAACTTTTAGTGGATTTCTACTTATTTTATTAAATATCATCTCCACCAAACAGGACAAGCTTGCATCTGTTAAAGTTTTGGAGAAAAATGTGTTCATTTCATGTATGCGCGAAATGCCTTAAAAATGGCTTTAAAATGGATTTGGAGCATGGAGACGATTATCTCGGGATTGCAAGATAACCAAACAAAACTTTTAGTGGATTTCTACTTATTTTATTAAATATCATCTCCACCAAACAGGACAAGCTTGCATCTGTTATAGTTTTGGAGAAAAATGTGTTCATTTCATGTATGCGCGAAATGCCTTAAAAATGGCTTTAAAATGGATTTGGAGCATGGAGACGATTATCTCGGGATTGCAAGATAACCAAACAAAACTTTTAGTGGATTTCTACTTATTTTATTAAATATCATCTCCACCAAACAGGACAAGCTTGCATCTGTTATAGTTTTGGAGAAAAATGTGTTCATTTCATGTATGCGCGAAATGCCTTAAAAATGGCTTTAAAATGGATTTGGAGCATGGAGACGATTATCTCGGGATTGCAAGATAACCAAACAAAACTTTTAGTGGTTTTCTACTTATTTTATTAAATATCATCTCCACCAAACAGGACAAGCTTGCATCTGTTATAGTTTTGGAGAAAAATGTGTTCATTTCATGTATGCGCGAAATGCCTTAAAAATGGCTTTAAAATGGATTTGGAGCATGGAGACGATTATCTCGGGATTGCAAGATAACCAAACAAAACTTTTAGTGGATTTCTACTTATTTTATTAAATATCATCTCCACCAAACAGGACAAGCTTGCATCTGTTATAGTTTTGGAGAAAAATGTGTTCATTTCATGTATGCGCGAAATGCCTTAAAAATGGCTTTAAAATGGATTTGGAGCATGGAGACGATTATCTCTGGATTGCAAGATAACCAAACAAAACTTTTAGTGGATTTCTACTTATTTTATTAAATATCATCTCCACCAAACAGGACAAGCTTGCATCTGTTATAGTTTTGGAGAAAAATGTGTTCATTTCATGTATGCGCGAAATGCCTTAAAATGGCTTTAAAATGGATTTGGAGCATGGAGACGATTATCTCGGGATTGCAAGATAACCAAACAAAACTTTTAGTGGATTTCTACTTATTTTATTAAATATCATCTCCACCAAACAGGACAAGCTTGCATCTGTTATAGTTTTGGAGAAAAATGTGTTCATTTCATGTATGCGCGAAATGCCTTAAAAATGGCTTTAAAATGGATTTGGAGCATGGAGACGATTATCTCGGGATTGCAAGATAACCAAACAAAACTTTTAGTGGATTTCTACTTATTTTATTAAATATCATCTCCACCAAACAGGACAAGCTTGCATCTGTTATAGTTTTGGAGAAAAATGTGTTCATTTCATGTATGCGCGAAATGCCTTAAAAATGGCTTTAAAATGGATTTGGAGCATGGAGACGATTATCTCGGGATTGCAAGATAACCAAACAAAACTTTTAGTGGATTTCTACTTATTTTATTAAATATCATCTCCACCAAACAGGACAAGCTTGCATCTGTTATAGTTTTGGAGAAAAATGTGTTCATTTCATGTATGCGCGAAATGCCTTAAAAATGGCTTTAAAATGGATTTGGAGCATGGAGACGATTATCTCGGGATTGCAAGATAACCAAACAAAACTTTTAGTGGATTTCTAATTATTTTATTAAATATCATCTCCACCAAACAGGACAAGCTTGCATCTGTTATAGTTTTGGAGAAATATGTGTTCATTTCATGTATGCGCGAAATGCCTTAAAAATGGCTTTAAAATGGATTTGGAGCATGGAGACGATTATCTCGGGATTGCAAGATAACCAAACAAAACTTTTAGTGGATTTCTACTTATTTTATTAAATATCATCTCCACCAAACAGGACAAGCTTGCATCTGTTATAGTTTTGGAGAAAAATGTGTTCATTTCATGTATGCGCGAAATGCCTTAAAAATGGCTTTAAAATGGATTTGGAGCATGGAGACGATTATCTCGGGATTGCAAGATAACCAAACAAAACTTTTAGTGGATTTCTACTTATTTTATTAAATATCATCTCCACCAAACAGGACAAGCTTGCATCTGTTATAGTTTTGGAGAAAAATGTGTTCATTTCATGTATGCGCGAAATGCCTTAAAAATGGCTTTAAAATGGATTTGGAGCATGGAGACGATTATCTCTGGATTGCAAGATAACCAAACAAAACTTTTAGTGGATTTCTACTTATTTTATTAAATATCATCTCCACCAAACAGGACAAGCTTGCATCTGTTAAAGTTTTGGAGAAAAATGTGTTCATTTCATGTATGCGCGAAATGCCTTAAAAATGGCTTTAAAATGGATTTGGAGCATGGAGACGATTATCTCGGGATTGCAAGATAACCAAACAAAACTTTTAGTGGATTTCTACTTATTTTATTAAATATCATCTCCACCAAACAGGACAAGCTTGCATCTGTTATAGTTTTGGAGAAAAATGTGTTCATTTCATGTATGCGCGAAATGCCTTAAAAATGGCTTTAAAATGGATTTGGAGCATGGAGACGATTATCTCGGGATTGCAAGATAACCAAACAAAACTTTTAGTGGATTTCTACTTATTTTATTAAATATCATCTCCACCAAACAGGACAAGCTTGCATCTGTTATAGTTTTGGAGAAAAATGTGTTCATTTCATGTATGCGCGAAATGCCTTAAAAATGGCTTTAAAATGGATTTGGAGCATGGAGACGATTATCTCGGGATTGCAAGATAACCAAACAAAACTTTTAGTGGATTTCTACTTATTTTATTAAATATCATCTCCACCAAACAGGACAAGCTTGCATCTGTTATAGTTTTGGAGAAAAATGTGTTCATTTCATGTATGCGCGAAATGCCTTAAAAATGGCTTTAAAATGGATTTGGAGCATGGAGACGATTATCTCTGGATTGCAAGATAACCAAACAAAACTTTTAGTGGATTTCTACTTATTTTATTAAATATCATCTCCACCAAACAGGACAAGCTTGCATCTGTTATAGTTTTGGAGAAAAATGTGTTCATTTCATGTATGCGCGAAATGCCTTAAAAATGGCTTTAAAATGGATTTGGAGCATGGAGACGATTATCTCGGGATTGCAAGATAACCAAACAAAACTTTTAGTGGATTTCTACTTATTTTATTAAATATCATCTCCACCAAACAGGACAAGCTTGCATCTGTTATAGTTTTGGAGAAAAATGTGTTCATTTCATGTATGCGCGAAATGCCTTAAAAATGGCTTTAAAATGGATTTGGAGCATGGAGACGATTATCTCGGGATTGCAAGATAACCAAACAAAACTTTTAGTGGATTTCTACTTATTTTATTAAATATCATCTCCACCAAACAGGACAAGCTTGCATCTGTTATAGTTTTGGAGAAAAATGTGTTCATTTCATGTATGCGCGAAATGCCTTAAAAATGGCTTTAAAATGGATTTGGAGCATGGAGACGATTATCTCAGGATTGCAAGATAACCAAACAAAACTTTTAGTGGATTTCTACTTATTTTATTAAATATCATCTCCACCAAACAGGACAAGCTTGCATGTGTTATAGTTTTGGAGAAAAATGTGTTCATTTCATGTATGCGCGAAATGCCTTAAAAATGGCTTTAAAATGGATTTGGAGCATGGAGACGATTATCTCGGGATTGCAAGATAACCAAACAAAACTTTTAGTGGATTTCTACTTATTTTATTAAATATCATCTCCACCAAACAGGACAAGCTTCCATCTGTTAAAGTTTTGGAGAAAAATGTGTTCATTTCATGTATGCGCGAAATGCCTTAAAAATGGCTTTAAAATGGATTTGGAGCATGGAGACGATTATCTCGGGATTGCAAGATAACCAAACAAAACTTTTAGTGGATTTCTACTTATTTTATTAAATATCATCTCCACCAAACAGGACAAGCTTGCATCTGTTATAGTTTTGGAGAAAAATGTGTTCATTTCATGTATGCGCGAAATGCCTTAAAAATGGCTTTAAAATGGATTTGGAGCATGGAGACGATTATCTCGGGATTGCAAGATAACCAAACAAAACTTTTTTTGGATTTCTACTTATTTTATTAAATATCATCTCCACCAAACAGGACAAGCTTGCATCTGTTATAGTTTTGGAGAAAAATGTGTTCATTTCATGTATGCGCGAAATGCCTTAAAAATGGCTTTAAAATGGATTTGGAGCATGGAGACGATTATCTCAGGATGGCAATATAAACAAACGAAACTTTTAGTAGATTTCTACTTATTTTATTAAATATTATCTCCACCAAACAGGACAAGCAAGCTTGCATCTGTTATAGTTTTGGAGAAAAATGTGTTCATTTCATGTATGCGCGAAATGCCTTAAAAATGGCTTTAAAATGGATTTGGAGCATGGAGACGATTATCTCGGGATTGCAAGATAACCAAACAAAACTTTTTTGGGATTTCTACTTATTTTATTAAATATCATCTCCACCAAACAGGACAAGCTTGCATCTGTTATAGTTTTGGAGAAAAATGTGTTCATTTCATGTATGCGCGAAATGCCTTAAAAATGGCTTTAAAATGGATTTGGAGCATGGAGACGATTATCTCAGGATGGCAATATAAACAAACGAAACTTTTAGTAGATTTCTACTTATTTTATTAAATATTATCTCCACCAAACAGGACAAGCTTGCATCTGTTATAGTTTTGGAGAAAAATGTGTTCATTTCATGTATGCGCGAAATGCCTTAAAAATGGCTTTAAAATTGATTTGGAGCATGGAGACGATTATCTCGGGATTGCAAGATAACCAAACAAAACTTTTAGTGGATTTCTACTTATTTTATTAAATATCATCTCCACCAAACAGGACAAGCTTGCATCTGTTATAGTTTTGGAGAAAAATGTGTTCATTTCATGTATGCGCGAAATGCCTTAAAAATGGCTTTAAAATGGATTTGGAGCATGGAGACGATTATCTCGGGATTGCAATATAACCAAACAAAACTTTTAGTGGATTTCTACTTATTTTATTAAATATCATCTCCACCAAACAGGACAAGCTTGCATCTGTTATAGTTTTGGAGAAAAATGTGTTCATTTCATGTATGCGCGAAATGCCTTAAAAATGGCTTTAAAATGGATTTGGAGCATGGAGACGATTATCTCGGGATTGCAAGATAACCAAACAAAACTTTTAGTGGATTTCTACTTATTTTAATAAATATCATCTCCACCAAACAGGACAAGCTTGCATGTGTTATAGTTTTGGAGAAAAATGTGTTCATTTCATGTATGCGCGAAATGCCTTAAAAATGGCTTTAAAATGGATTTGGAGCATGGAGACGATTATCTCGGGATTGCAAGATAACCAAACAAAACTTTTAGTGGATTTCTACTTATTTTATTAAATATCATCTCCACCAAACAGGACAAGCTTGCATCTGTTATAGTTTTGGAGAAAAATGTGTTCATTTCATGTATGCGCGAAATGCCTTAAAAATGGCTTTAAAATGGATTTGGAGCATGGAGACGATTATCTCGGGATTGCAAGATAACCAAACAAAACTTTTAGTGGATTTCTACTTATTTTATTAAATATCATCTCCACCAAACAGGACAAGCTTGCATCTGTTATAGTTTTGGAGAAAAATGTGTTCATTTCATGTATGCGCGAAATGCCTTAAAAATGGCTTTAAAATGGATTTGGAGCATGGAGACGATTATCTCGGGATTGCAAGATAACCAAACAAAACTTTTAGTGGATTTCTACTTATTTTATTAAATATCATCTCCACCAAACAGGACAAGCTTGCATCTGTTATAGTTTTGGAGAAAAATGTGTTCATTTCATGTATGCGCGAAATGCCTTAAAAATGGCTTTAAAATGGATTTGGAGCATGGAGACGATTATCTCGGGATTGCAAGATAACCAAACAAAACTTTTAGTGGATTTCTACTTATTTTATTAAATATCATCTCCACCAAACAGGACAAGCTTGCATCTGTTATAGTTTTGGAGAAAAATGTGTTCATTTCATGTATGCGCGAAATGCCTTAAAAATGGCTTTAAAATGGATTTGGAGCATGGAGACGATTATCTCGGGATTGCAAGATAACCAAACAAAACTTTTAGTGGATTTCTACTTATTTTATTAAATATCATCTCCACCAAACAGGACAAGCTTGCATCTGTTATAGTTTTGGAGAAAAATGTGTTCATTTCATGTATGCGCGAAATGCCTTAAAAATGGCTTTAAAATGGATTTGGAGCATGGAGACGATTATCTCGGGATTGCAAGATAACCAAACAAAACTTTTAGTGGATTTCTACTTATTTTATTAAATATCATCTCCACCAAACAGGACAAGCTTGCATCTGTTATAGTTTTGGAGAAAAATGTGTTCATTTCATGTATGCGCGAAATGCCTTAAAAATGGCTTTAAAATGGATTTGGAGCATGGAGACGATTATCTCGGGATTGCAAGATAACCAAACAAAACTTTTAGTGGATTTCTACTTATTTTATTAAATATCATCTCCACCAAACAGGACAAGCTTGCATCTGTTATAGTTTTGGAGAAAAATGTGTTCATTTCATGTATGCGCGAAATGCCTTAAAAATGGCTTTAAAATGGATTTGGAGCATGGAGACGATTATCTCAGGATTGCAAGATAACCAAACAAAACTTTTAGTGGATTTCTACTTATTTTATTAAATATCATCACCACCAAACAGGACAAGCTTGCATCTGTTATAGTTTTGGAGAAAAATGTGTTCATTTCATGTATGCGCGAAATGCCTTAAAAATGGCTTTAAAATGGATTTGGAGCATGGAGACGATTATCTCGGGATTGCAAGATAACCAAACAAAACTTTTAGTGGATTTCTACTTATTTTATTAAATATCATCTCCACCAAACAGGACAAGCTTGCATCTGTTATAGTTTTGGAGAAAAATGTGTTCATTTCATGTATGCGCGAAATGCCTTAAAAATGGCTTTAAAATGGATTTGGAGCATGGAGACGATTATCTCGGGATTGCAAGATAACCAAACAAAACTTTTAGTGGATTTCTACTTATTTTATTAAATATCATCTCCACCAAACAGGACAAGCTTGCATGTGTTATAGTTTTGGAGAAAAATATGTTCATTTCATGTATGCGCAAAATGCCTTAAAAATGGCTTTAAAATGGATTTGGAGCATGGAGACGATTATCTCAGGATGGCAATATAAACAAACGAAACTTTTAGTAAATTTCTACTTATTTTATTAAATATTATCTCCACCAAACAGGACAAGCTTGCATCTGTTATAGTTTTGGAGAAAAATGTGTTCATTTCATGTATGCGCGAAATGCCTTAAAAATGGCTTTAAAATGGATTTGGAGCATGGAGATGATTATCTCGGGATTGCAAGATAACCAAACAAAACTTTTAGTGGATTTCTACTTATTTTATTAAATATCATCTCCACCAAACAGGACAAGCTTGCATCTGTTATAGTTTTGGAGAAAAATGTGTTCATTTCATGTATGCGCGAAATGCCTTAAAAATGGCTTTAAAATGGATTTGGAGCATGGAGACGATTATCTCGGGATTGCAAGATAACCAAACAAAACTTTTAGTGGATTTCTACTTATTTTATTAAATATCATCTCCACCAAACAGGACAAGCTTGCATCTGTTATAGTTTTGGAGAAAAATGTGTTCATTTCATGTATGCGCGAAATGCCTTAAAAATGGCTTTAAAATGGATTTGGAGCATGGAGACGATTATCTCTGGATTGCAAGATAACCAAACAAAACTTTTAGTGGATTTCTACTTATTTTATTAAATATCATCTCCACCAAACAGGACAAGCTTGCATCTGTTAAAGTTTTGGAGAAAAATGTGTTCATTTCATGTATGCGCGAAATGCCTTAAAAATGGCTTTAAAATGGATTTGGAGCATGGAGACGATTATCTCGGGATTGCAAGATAACCAAACAAAACTTTTAGTGGATTTCTACTTATTTTATTAAATATCATCTCCACCAAACAGGACAAGCTTGCATCTGTTATAGTTTTGGAGAAAAATGTGTTCATTTCATGTATGCGCGAAATGCCTTAAAAATGGCTTTAAAATGGATTTGGAGCATGGAGACGATTATCTCGGGATTGCAAGATAACCAAACAAAACTTTTAGTGGATTTCTACTTATTTTATTAAATATCATCTCCACCAAACAGGACAAGCTTGCATCTGTTATAGTTTTGGAGAAAAATGTGTTCATTTCATGTATGCGCGAAATGCCTTAAAAATGGCTTTAAAATGGATTTGGAGCATGGAGACGATTATCTCGGGATTGCAAGATAACCAAACAAAACTTTTAGTGGATTTCTACTTATTTTATTAAATATCATCTCCACCAAACAGGACAAGCTTGCATCTGTTATAGTTTTGGAGAAAAATGTGTTCATTTCATGTATGCGCGAAATGCCTTAAAAATGGCTTTAAAATGGATTTGGAGCATGGAGACGATTATCTCGGGATTGCAAGATAACCAAACAAAACTTTTAGTGGATTTCTACTTATTTTATTAAATATCATCTCCACCAAACAGGACAAGCTTGCATCTGTTATAGTTTTGGAGAAAAATGTGTTCATTTCATGTATGCGCGAAATGCCTTAAAAATGGCTTTAAAATGGATTTGGAGCATGGAGACGATTATCTCGGGATTGCAAGATAACCAAACAAAACTTTTAGTGGATTTCTACTTATTTTATTAAATATCATCTCCACCAAACAGGACAAGCTTGCATCTGTTATAGTTTTGGAGAAAAATGTGTTCATTTCATGTATGCGCGAAATGCCTTAAAAATGGCTTTAAAATGGATTTGGAGCATGGAGACGATTATCTCGGGATTGCAAGATAACCAAACAAAACTTTTAGTGGATTTCTACTTATTTTATTAAATATCATCTCCACCAAACAGGACAAGCTTGCATCTGTTATAGTTTTGGAGAAAAATGTGTTCATTTCATGTATGCGCGAAATGCCTTAAAAATGGCTTTAAAATGGATTTGGAGCATGGAGACGATTATCTCGGGATTGCAATATAACCAAACAAAACTTTTAGTGGATTTCTACTTATTTTATTAAATATCATCTCCACCAAACAGGACAAGCTTGCATCTGTTATAGTTTTGGAGAAAAATGTGTTCATTTCATGTATGCGCGAAATGCCTTAAAAATGGCTTTAAAATGGATTTGGAGCATGGAGACGATTATCTCGGGATTGCAAGATAACCAAACAAAACTTTTAGTGGATTTCTACTTATTTTATTAAATATCATCTCCACCAAACAGGACAAGCTTGCATCTGTTATAGTTTTGGAGAAAAATGTGTTCATTTCATGTATGCGCGAAATGCCTTAAAAATGGCTTTAAAATGGATT
This sequence comes from Anomaloglossus baeobatrachus, assembly GCF_048569485.1. Lineage (NCBI taxonomy): Eukaryota > Metazoa > Chordata > Amphibia > Anura > Aromobatidae > Anomaloglossus > Anomaloglossus baeobatrachus. Next base: position 22,359 of record NW_027442812.1, read on the forward strand.
TGGAGCATGGAGACGATTATCTCGGGATTGCAAGATAACCAAACAAAACTTTTAGTGGATTTCTACTTATTTTATTAAATATCATCTCCACCAAACAGGACAAGCTTGCATCTGTTATAGTTTTGGAGAAAAATGTGTTCATTTCATGTATGCGCGAAATGCCTTAAAAATGGCTTTAAAATGGATTTGGAGCATGGAGACGATTATCTCGGGATTGCAAGATAACCAAACAAAACTTTTTGTGGATTTCTACTTATTTTATTAAATATCATCTCCACCAAACAGGACAAGCTTGCATCTGTTATAGTTTTGGAGAAAAATGTGTTCATTTCATGTATGCGCGAAATGCCTTAAAAATGGCTTTAAAATGGATTTGGAGCATGGAGACGATTATCTCGGGATTGCAAGATAACCAAACAAAACTTTTAGTGGATTTCTACTTATTTTATTAAATATCATCTCCACCAAACAGGACAAGCTTGCATCTGTTATAGTTTTGGAGAAAAATGTGTTCATTTCATGTATGCGCGAAATGCCTTTAAAATGGCTTTAAAATGGATTTGGAGCATGGATACGATTATCTCGGGATTGCAAGATAACCAAACAAAACTTTTAGTGGATGTCTACTTATTTTATTAAATATCATCTCCACCAAACAGGACAAGCTTGCATCTGTTATAGTTTTGGAGAAAAATGTGTTCATTTCATGTATGCGCGAAATGCCTTAAAAATGGCTTTAAAATGGATTTGGAGCATGGAGACGATTATCTCGGGATTGCAAGATAACCAAACAAAACTTTTAGTGGATTTCTACTTATTTTATTAAATATCATCTCCACCAAACAGGACAAGCTTGCATCTGTTATAGTTTTGGAGAAAAATGTGTTCATTTCATGTATGCGCGAAATGCCTTAAAAATGGCTTTAAAATGGATTTGGAGCATGGAGACGATTATCTCGGGATTGCAAGATAACCAAACAAAACTTTTAGTGGATTTCTACTTATTTTATGAAATATCATCTCCACCAAACAGGACAAGCTTGCATGTGTTATAGTTTTGGAGAAAAATGTGTTCATTTCATGTATGCGCAAAATGCCTTAAAAATGGCTTTAAAATGGATTTGGAGCATGGAGACGATTATCTCAGGATGGCAATATAAACAAACGAAACTTTTAGTAGATTTCTACTTATTTTATTAAATATTATCTCCACCAAACAGGACAAGCTTGCATCTGTTATAGTTTTGGAGAAAAATGTGTTCATTTCATGTATGCGCGAAATGCCTTAAAAATGGCTTTAAAATGGATTTGGAGCATGGAGACGATTATCTCGGGATTGCAAGATAACCAAACAAAACTTTTAGTGGATTTCTACTTATTTTATTAAATATCATCTCCACCAAACAGGACAAGCTTGCATCTGTTATAGTTTTGGAGAAAAATGTGTTCATTTCATGTATGCGCGAAATGCCTTAAAAATGGCTTTAAAATGGATTTGGAGCATGGAGACGATTATCTCGGGATTGCAATATAACCAAACAAAACTTTTAGTGGCTTTCTACTTATTTTATTAAATATCATCTCCACCAAACAGGACAAGCTTGCATCTGTTATAGTTTTGGAGAAAAATGTGTTCATTTCATGTATGCGCGAAATGCCTTAAAAATGGCTTTAAAATGGATTTGGAGCATGGAGACGATTATCTCGGGATTGCAAGATAACCAAACAAAACTTTTAGTGGATTTCTACTTATTTTAATAAATATCATCTCCACCAAACAGGACAAGCTTGCATGTGTTATAGTTTTGGAGAAAAATGTGTTCATTTCATGTATGCGCGAAATGCCTTAAAAATGGCTTTAAAATGGATTTGGAGCATGGAGACGATTATCTCGGGATTGCAAGATAACCAAACAAAACTTTTAGTGGATTTCTACTTATTTTATTAAATATCATCTCCACCAAACAGGACAAGCTTGCATCTGTTATAGTTTTGGAGAAAAATGTGTTCATTTCATGTATGCGCAAAATGCCTTAAAAATGGCTTTAAAATGGATTTGGAGCATGGAGACGATTATCTCAGGATGGCAATATAAACAAACGAAACTTTTAGTAGATTTCTACTTATTTTATTAAATATTATCTCCACCAAACAGGACAAGCTTGCATCTGTTATAGTTTTGGAGAAAAATGTGTTCATTTCATGTATGCGCGAAATGCCTTAAAAATGGCTTTAAAATGGATTTGGAGCATGGAGACGATTATCTCGGGATTGCAAGATAACCAAACAAAACTTTTAGTGGATTTCTACTTATTTTATTAAATATCATCTCCACCAAACAGGACAAGCTTGCATCTGTTATAGTTTTGGAGAAAAATGTGTTCATTTCATGTATGCGCGAAATGCCTTAAAAATGGCTTTAAAATGGATTTGGAGCATGGAGACGATTATCTCGGGATTGCAAGATAACCAAACAAAACTTTTAGTAAATTTCTACTTATTTTATTAAATATCATCTCCACCAAACAGGACAAGCTTGCATCTGTTATAGTTTTGGAGAAAAATGTGTTCATTTCATGTATGCGCGAAATGCCTTAAAAATGGCTTTAAAATGGATTTGGAGCATGGAGACGATTATCTCTGGATTGCAAGATAACCAAACAAAACTTTTAGTGGATTTCTACTTATTTTATTAAATATCATCTCCACCAAACAGGACAAGCTTGCATCTGTTAAAGTTTTGGAGAAAAATGTGTTCATTTCATGTATGCGCGAAATGCCTTAAAAATGGCTTTAAAATGGATTTGGAGCATGGAGACGATTATCTCGGGATTGCAAGATAACCAAACAAAACTTTTAGTGGATTTCTACTTATTTTATTAAATATCATCTCCACCAAACAGGACAAGCTTGCATCTGTTATAGTTTTGGAGAAAAATGTGTTCATTTCATGTATGCGCGAAATGCCTTAAAAATGGCTTTAAAATGGATTTGGAGCATGGAAACGATTATCTCGGGATTGCAAGATAACCAAACAAAACTTTTAGTGGATTTCTACTTATTTTATTAAATATCATCTCCACCAAACAGGACAAGCTTGCATCTGTTATAGTTTTGGAGAAAAATGTGTTCATTTCATGTATGCGCGAAATGCCTTAAAAATGGCTTTAAAATGGAATTGGAGCATGGAGACGATTATCTCGGGATTGCAAGATAACCAAACAAAACTTTTAGTGGATTTCTACTTATTTTATTAAATATCATCTCCACCAAACAGGACAAGCTTGCATCTGTTATAGTTTTGGAGAAAAATGTGTTCATTTCATGTATGCGCGAAATGCCTTAAAAATGGCTTTAAAATGGATTTGGAGCATGGAGACGATTATCTCGGGATTGCAAGATAACCAAACAAAACTTTTAGTGGATTTCTACTTATTTTATTAAATATCATCTCCACCAAACAGGACAAGCTTGCATCTGTTATAGTTTTGGAGAAAAATGTGTTCATTTCATGTATGCGCGAAATGCCTTAAAAATGGCTTTAAAATGGATTTGGAGCATGGAGACGATTATCTCAGGATTGCAAGATAACCAAACAAAACTTTTAGTGGATTTCTACTTATTTTATTAAATATCATCTCCACCAAACAGGACAAGCTTGCATGTGTTATAGTTTTGGAGAAAAATGTGTTCATTTCATGTATGCGCGAAATGCCTTAAAAATGGCTTTAAAATGGATTTGGAGCATGGAGACGATTATCTCGGGATTGCAAGATAACCAAACAAAACTTTTAGTGGATTTCTACTTATTTTATTAAATATCATCTCCACCAAACAGGACAAGCTTCCATCTGTTAAAGTTTTGGAGAAAAATGTGTTCATTTCATGTATGCGCGAAATGCCTTAAAAATGGCTTTAAAATGGATTTGGAGCATGGAGACGATTATCTCGGGATTGCAAGATAACCAAACAAAACTTTTAGTGGATTTCTACTTATTTTATTAAATATCATCTCCACCAAACAGGACAAGCTTGCATCTGTTATAGTTTTGGAGAAAAATGTGTTCATTTCATGTATGCGCGAAATGCCTTAAAAATGGCTTTAAAATGGATTTGGAGCATGGAGACGATTATCTCGGGATTGCAAGATAACCAAACAAAACTTTTTTTGGATTTCTACTTATTTTATTAAATATCATCTCCACCAAACAGGACAAGCTTGCATCTGTTATAGTTTTGGAGAAAAATGTGTTCATTTCATGTATGCGCGAAATGCCTTAAAAATGGCTTTAAAATGGATTTGGAGCATGGAGACGATTATCTCAGGATGGCAATATAAACAAACGAAACTTTTAGTAGATTTCTACTTATTTTATTAAATATTATCTCCACCAAACAGGACAAGCAAGCTTGCATCTGTTATAGTTTTGGAGAAAAATGTGTTCATTTCATGTATGCGCGAAATGCCTTAAAAATGGCTTTAAAATGGATTTGGAGCATGGAGACGATTATCTCGGGATTGCAAGATAACCAAACAAAACTTTTTTGGGATTTCTACTTATTTTATTAAATATCATCTCCACCAAACAGGACAAGCTTGCATCTGTTATAGTTTTGGAGAAAAATGTGTTCATTTCATGTATGCGCGAAATGCCTTAAAAATGGCTTTAAAATGGATTTGGAGCATGGAGACGATTATCTCAGGATGGCAATATAAACAAACGAAACTTTTAGTAGATTTCTACTTATTTTATTAAATATTATCTCCACCAAACAGGACAAGCTTGCATCTGTTATAGTTTTGGAGAAAAATGTGTTCATTTCATGTATGCGCGAAATGCCTTAAAAATGGCTTTAAAATGGATTTGGAGCATGGAGACGATTATCTCGGGATTGCAAGATAACCAAACAAAACTTTTAGTGGATTTCTACTTATTTTATTAAATATCATCTCCACCAAACAGGACAAGCTTGCATCTGTTATAGTTTTGGAGAAAAATGTGTTCATTTCATGTATGCGCGAAATGCCTTAAAAATGGCTTTAAAATGGATTTGGAGCATGGAGACGATTATCTCGGGATTGCAATATAACCAAACAAAACTTTTAGTGGATTTCTACTTATTTTATTAAATATCATCTCCACCAAACAGGACAAGCTTGCATCTGTTATAGTTTTGGAGAAAAATGTGTTCATTTCATGTATGCGCGAAATGCCTTAAAAATGGCTTTAAAATGGATTTGGAGCATGGAGACGATTATCTCGGGATTGCAAGATAACCAAACAAAACTTTTAGTGGATTTCTACTTATTTTAATAAATATCATCTCCACCAAACAGGACAAGCTTGCATGTGTTATAGTTTTGGAGAAAAATGTGTTCATTTCATGTATGCGCGAAATGCCTTAAAAATGGCTTTAAAATGGATTTGGAGCATGGAGACGATTATCTCGGGATTGCAAGATAACCAAACAAAACTTTTAGTGGATTTCTACTTATTTTATTAAATATCATCTCCACCAAACAGGACAAGCTTGCATCTGTTATAGTTTTGGAGAAAAATGTGTTCATTTCATGTATGCGCAAAATGCCTTAAAAATGGCTTTAAAATGGATTTGGAGCATGGAGACGATTATCTCAGGATGGCAATATAAACAAACGAAACTTTTAGTAGATTTCTACTTATTTTATTAAATATTATCTCCACCAAACAGGACAAGCTTGCATCTGTTATAGTTTTGGAGAAAAATGTGTTCATTTCATGTATGCGCGAAATGCCTTAAAAATGGCTTTAAAATGGATTTGGAGCATGGAGACGATTATCTCGGGATTGCAAGATAACCAAACAAAACTTTTAGTGGATTTCTACTTATTTTATTAAATATCATCTCCACCAAACAGGACAAGCTTGCATCTGTTATAGTTTTGGAGAAAAATGTGTTCATTTCATGTATGCGCGAAATGCCTTAAAAATGGCTTTAAAATGGATTTGGAGCATGGAGACGATTATCTCGGGATTGCAAGATAACCAAACAAAACTTTTAGTAAATTTCTACTTATTTTATTAAATATCATCTCCACCAAACAGGACAAGCTTGCATCTGTTATAGTTTTGGAGAAAAATGTGTTCATTTCATGTATGCGCGAAATGCCTTAAAAATGGCTTTAAAATGGATTTGGAGCATGGAGACGATTATCTCTGGATTGCAAGATAACCAAACAAAACTTTTAGTGGATTTCTACTTATTTTATTAAATATCATCTCCACCAAACAGGACAAGCTTGCATCTGTTAAAGTTTTGGAGAAAAATGTGTTCATTTCATGTATGCGCGAAATGCCTTAAAAATGGCTTTAAAATGGATTTGGAGCATGGAGACGATTATCTCGGGATTGCAAGATAACCAAACAAAACTTTTAGTGGATTTCTACTTATTTTATTAAATATCATCTCCACCAAACAGGACAAGCTTGCATCTGTTATAGTTTTGGAGAAAAATGTGTTCATTTCATGTATGCGCGAAATGCCTTAAAAATGGCTTTAAAATGGATTTGGAGCATGGAAACGATTATCTCGGGATTGCAAGATAACCAAACAAAACTTTTAGTGGATTTCTACTTATTTTATTAAATATCATCTCCACCAAACAGGACAAGCTTGCATCTGTTATAGTTTTGGAGAAAAATGTGTTCATTTCATGTATGCGCGAAATGCCTTAAAAATGGCTTTAAAATGGAATTGGAGCATGGAGACGATTATCTCGGGATTGCAAGATAACCAAACAAAACTTTTAGTGGATTTCTACTTATTTTATTAAATATCATCTCCACCAAACAGGACAAGCTTGCATCTGTTATAGTTTTGGAGAAAAATGTGTTCATTTCATGTATGCGCGAAATGCCTTAAAAATGGCTTTAAAATGGATTTGGAGCATGGAGACGATTATCTCGGGATTGCAAGATAACCAAACAAAACTTTTAGTGGATTTCTACTTATTTTATTAAATATCATCTCCACCAAACAGGACAAGCTTGCATCTGTTATAGTTTTGGAGAAAAATGTGTTCATTTCATGTATGCGCGAAATGCCTTAAAAATGGCTTTAAAATGGATTTGGAGCATGGAGACGATTATCTCAGGATTGCAAGATAACCAAACAAAACTTTTAGTGGATTTCTACTTATTTTATTAAATATCATCTCCACCAAACAGGACAAGCTTGCATGTGTTATAGTTTTGGAGAAAAATGTGTTCATTTCATGTATGCGCGAAATGCCTTAAAAATGGCTTTAAAATGGATTTGGAGCATGGAGACGATTATCTCGGGATTGCAAGATAACCAAACAAAACTTTTAGTGGATTTCTACTTATTTTATTAAATATCATCTCCACCAAACAGGACAAGCTTCCATCTGTTAAAGTTTTGGAGAAAAATGTGTTCATTTCATGTATGCGCGAAATGCCTTAAAAATGGCTTTAAAATGGATTTGGAGCATGGAGACGATTATCTCGGGATTGCAAGATAACCAAACAAAACTTTTAGTGGATTTCTACTTATTTTATTAAATATCATCTCCACCAAACAGGACAAGCTTGCATCTGTTATAGTTTTGGAGAAAAATGTGTTCATTTCATGTATGCGCGAAATGCCTTAAAAATGGCTTTAAAATGGATTTGGAGCATGGAGACGATTATCTCGGGATTGCAAGATAACCAAACAAAACTTTTTTTGGATTTCTACTTATTTTATTAAATATCATCTCCACCAAACAGGACAAGCTTGCATCTGTTATAGTTTTGGAGAAAAATGTGTTCATTTCATGTATGCGCGAAATGCCTTAAAAATGGCTTTAAAATGGATTTGGAGCATGGAGACGATTATCTCGGGATTGCAAGATAACCAAACAAAACTTTTTGTGGATTTCTACTTATTTTATTAAATATCATCTCCACCAAACAGGACAAGCTTGCATCTGTTATAGTTTTGGAGAAAAATGTGTTCATTTCATGTATGCGCGAAATGCCTTAAAAATGGCTTTAAAATGGATTTGGAGCATGGAGACGATTATCTCGGGATTGCAAGATAACCAAACAAAACTTTTAGTGGATTTCTACTTATTTTATTAAATATCATCTCCACCAAACAGGACAAGCTTGCATCTGTTATAGTTTTGGAGAAAAATGTGTTCATTTCATGTATGCGCGAAATGCCTTAAAAATGGCTTTAAAATGGATTTGGAGCATGGAGACGATTATCTCGGGATTGCAAGATAACCAAACAAAACTTTTAGTGGATTTCTACTTATTTTATTAAATATCATCTCCACCAAACAGGACAAGCTTGCATCTGTTATAGTTTTGGAGAAAAATGTGTTCATTTCATGTATGCGCGAAATGCCTTAAAAATGGCTTTAAAATGGATTTGGAGCATGGAGACGATTATCTCGGGATTGCAAGATAACCAAACAAAACTTTTAGTGGATTTCTACTTATTTTATTAAATATCATCTCCACCAAACAGGACAAGCTTGCATCTGTTATAGTTTTGGAGAAAAATGTGTTCATTTCATGTATGCGCGAAATGCCTTAAAAATGGCTTTAAAATGGATTTGGAGCATGGAGACGATTATCTCGGGATTGCAAGATAACCAAACAAAACTTTTAGTGGATTTCTACTTATTTTATTAAATATCATCTCCACCAAACAGGACAAGCTTGCATCTGTTATAGTTTTGGAGAAAAATGTGTTCATTTCATGTATGCGCGAAATGCCTTAAAAATGGCTTTAAAATGGATTTGGAGCATGGAGACGATTATCTCGGGATTGCAAGATAACCAAACAAAACTTTTAGTGGATTTCTACTTATTTTATTAAATATCATCTCCACCAAACAGGACAAGCTTGCATCTGTTATAGTTTTGGAGAAAAATGTGTTCATTTCATGTATGCGCGAAATGCCTTAAAAATGGCTTTAAAATGGATTTGGAGCATGGAGACGATTATCTCGGGATTGCAAGATAACCAAACAAAACTTTTAGTGGATTTCTACTTATTTTATTAAATATCATCTCCACCAAACAGGACAAGCTTGCATCTGTTATAGTTTTGGAGAAAAATGTGTTCATTTCATGTATGCGCGAAATGCCTTAAAAATGGCTTTAAAATGGATTTGGAGCATGGAGACGATTATCTCGGGATTGCAAGATAACCAAACAAAACTTTTAGTGGATTTCTACTTATTTTATTAAATATCATCTCCACCAAACAGGACAAGCTTGCATCTGTTATAGTTTTGGAGAAAAATGTGTTCATTTCATGTATGCGCGAAATGCCTTAAAAATGGCTTTAAAATGGATTTGGAGCATGGAGACGATTATCTCAGGATTGCAAGATAACCAAACAAAACTTTTAGTGGATTTCTACTTATTTTATTAAATATCATCACCACCAAACAGGACAAGCTTGCATCTGTTATAGTTTTGGAGAAAAATGTGTTCATTTCATGTATGCGCGAAATGCCTTAAAAATGGCTTTAAAATGGATTTGGAGCATGGAGACGATTATCTCGGGATTGCAAGATAACCAAACAAAACTTTTAGTGGATTTCTACTTATTTTATTAAATATCATCTCCACCAAACAGGACAAGCTTGCATCTGTTATAGTTTTGGAGAAAAATGTGTTCATTTCATGTATGCGCGAAATGCCTTAAAAATGGCTTTAAAATGGATTTGGAGCATGGAGACGATTATCTCGGGATTGCAAGATAACCAAACAAAACTTTTAGTGGATTTCTACTTATTTTATTAAATATCATCTCCACCAAACAGGACAAGCTTGCATGTGTTATAGTTTTGGAGAAAAATATGTTCATTTCATGTATGCGCAAAATGCCTTAAAAATGGCTTTAAAATGGATTTGGAGCATGGAGACGATTATCTCAGGATGGCAATATAAACAAACGAAACTTTTAGTAAATTTCTACTTATTTTATTAAATATTATCTCCACCAAACAGGACAAGCTTGCATCTGTTATAGTTTTGGAGAAAAATGTGTTCATTTCATGTATGCGCGAAATGCCTTAAAAATGGCTTTAAAATGGATTTGGAGCATGGAGATGATTATCTCGGGATTGCAAGATAACCAAACAAAACTTTTAGTGGATTTCTACTTATTTTATTAAATATCATCTCCACCAAACAGGACAAGCTTGCATCTGTTATAGTTTTGGAGAAAAATGTGTTCATTTCATGTATGCGCGAAATGCCTTAAAAATGGCTTTAAAATGGATTTGGAGCATGGAGACGATTATCTCGGGATTGCAAGATAACCAAACAAAACTTTTAGTGGATTTCTACTTATTTTATTAAATATCATCTCCACCAAACAGGACAAGCTTGCATCTGTTATAGTTTTGGAGAAAAATGTGTTCATTTCATGTATGCGCGAAATGCCTTAAAAATGGCTTTAAAATGGATTTGGAGCATGGAGACGATTATCTCTGGATTGCAAGATAACCAAACAAAACTTTTAGTGGATTTCTACTTATTTTATTAAATATCATCTCCACCAAACAGGACAAGCTTGCATCTGTTAAAGTTTTGGAGAAAAATGTGTTCATTTCATGTATGCGCGAAATGCCTTAAAAATGGCTTTAAAATGGATTTGGAGCATGGAGACGATTATCTCGGGATTGCAAGATAACCAAACAAAACTTTTAGTGGATTTCTACTTATTTTATTAAATATCATCTCCACCAAACAGGACAAGCTTGCATCTGTTATAGTTTTGGAGAAAAATGTGTTCATTTCATGTATGCGCGAAATGCCTTAAAAATGGCTTTAAAATGGATTTGGAGCATGGAGACGATTATCTCGGGATTGCAAGATAACCAAACAAAACTTTTAGTGGATTTCTACTTATTTTATTAAATATCATCTCCACCAAACAGGACAAGCTTGCATCTGTTATAGTTTTGGAGAAAAATGTGTTCATTTCATGTATGCGCGAAATGCCTTAAAAATGGCTTTAAAATGGATTTGGAGCATGGAGACGATTATCTCGGGATTGCAAGATAACCAAACAAAACTTTTAGTGGTTTTCTACTTATTTTATTAAATATCATCTCCACCAAACAGGACAAGCTTGCATCTGTTATAGTTTTGGAGAAAAATGTGTTCATTTCATGTATGCGCGAAATGCCTTAAAAATGGCTTTAAAATGGATTTGGAGCATGGAGACGATTATCTCGGGATTGCAAGATAACCAAACAAAACTTTTAGTGGATTTCTACTTATTTTATTAAATATCATCTCCACCAAACAGGACAAGCTTGCATCTGTTATAGTTTTGGAGAAAAATGTGTTCATTTCATGTATGCGCGAAATGCCTTAAAAATGGCTTTAAAATGGATTTGGAGCATGGAGACGATTATCTCTGGATTGCAAGATAACCAAACAAAACTTTTAGTGGATTTCTACTTATTTTATTAAATATCATCTCCACCAAACAGGACAAGCTTGCATCTGTTATAGTTTTGGAGAAAAATGTGTTCATTTCATGTATGCGCGAAATGCCTTAAAATGGCTTTAAAATGGATTTGGAGCATGGAGACGATTATCTCGGGATTGCAAGATAACCAAACAAAACTTTTAGTGGATTTCTACTTATTTTATTAAATATCATCTCCACCAAACAGGACAAGCTTGCATCTGTTATAGTTTTGGAGAAAAATGTGTTCATTTCATGTATGCGCGAAATGCCTTAAAAATGGCTTTAAAATGGATTTGGAGCATGGAGACGATTATCTCGGGATTGCAAGATAACCAAACAAAACTTTTAGTGGATTTCTACTTATTTTATTAAATATCATCTCCACCAAACAGGACAAGCTTGCATCTGTTATAGTTTTGGAGAAAAATGTGTTCATTTCATGTATGCGCGAAATGCCTTAAAAATGGCTTTAAAATGGATTTGGAGCATGGAGACGATTATCTCGGGATTGCAAGATAACCAAACAAAACTTTTAGTGGATTTCTACTTATTTTATTAAATATCATCTCCACCAAACAGGACAAGCTTGCATCTGTTATAGTTTTGGAGAAAAATGTGTTCATTTCATGTATGCGCGAAATGCCTTAAAAATGGCTTTAAAATGGATTTGGAGCATGGAGACGATTATCTCGGGATTGCAAGATAACCAAACAAAACTTTTAGTGGATTTCTAATTATTTTATTAAATATCATCTCCACCAAACAGGACAAGCTTGCATCTGTTATAGTTTTGGAGAAATATGTGTTCATTTCATGTATGCGCGAAATGCCTTAAAAATGGCTTTAAAATGGATTTGGAGCATGGAGACGATTATCTCGGGATTGCAAGATAACCAAACAAAACTTTTAGTGGATTTCTACTTATTTTATTAAATATCATCTCCACCAAACAGGACAAGCTTGCATCTGTTATAGTTTTGGAGAAAAATGTGTTCATTTCATGTATGCGCGAAATGCCTTAAAAATGGCTTTAAAATGGATTTGGAGCATGGAGACGATTATCTCGGGATTGCAAGATAACCAAACAAAACTTTTAGTGGATTTCTACTTATTTTATTAAATATCATCTCCACCAAACAGGACAAGCTTGCATCTGTTATAGTTTTGGAGAAAAATGTGTTCATTTCATGTATGCGCGAAATGCCTTAAAAATGGCTTTAAAATGGATTTGGAGCATGGAGACGATTATCTCTGGATTGCAAGATAACCAAACAAAACTTTTAGTGGATTTCTACTTATTTTATTAAATATCATCTCCACCAAACAGGACAAGCTTGCATCTGTTAAAGTTTTGGAGAAAAATGTGTTCATTTCATGTATGCGCGAAATGCCTTAAAAATGGCTTTAAAATGGATTTGGAGCATGGAGACGATTATCTCGGGATTGCAAGATAACCAAACAAAACTTTTAGTGGATTTCTACTTATTTTATTAAATATCATCTCCACCAAACAGGACAAGCTTGCATCTGTTATAGTTTTGGAGAAAAATGTGTTCATTTCATGTATGCGCGAAATGCCTTAAAAATGGCTTTAAAATGGATTTGGAGCATGGAGACGATTATCTCGGGATTGCAAGATAACCAAACAAAACTTTTAGTGGATTTCTACTTATTTTATTAAATATCATCTCCACCAAACAGGACAAGCTTGCATCTGTTATAGTTTTGGAGAAAAATGTGTTCATTTCATGTATGCGCGAAATGCCTTAAAAATGGCTTTAAAATGGATTTGGAGCATGGAGACGATTATCTCGGGATTGCAAGATAACCAAACAAAACTTTTAGTGGATTTCTACTTATTTTATTAAATATCATCTCCACCAAACAGGACAAGCTTGCATCTGTTATAGTTTTGGAGAAAAATGTGTTCATTTCATGTATGCGCGAAATGCCTTAAAAATGGCTTTAAAATGGATTTGGAGCATGGAGACGATTATCTCTGGATTGCAAGATAACCAAACAAAACTTTTAGTGGATTTCTACTTATTTTATTAAATATCATCTCCACCAAACAGGACAAGCTTGCATCTGTTATAGTTTTGGAGAAAAATGTGTTCATTTCATGTATGCGCGAAATGCCTTAAAAATGGCTTTAAAATGGATTTGGAGCATGGAGACGATTATCTCGGGATTGCAAGATAACCAAACAAAACTTTTAGTGGATTTCTACTTATTTTATTAAATATCATCTCCACCAAACAGGACAAGCTTGCATCTGTTATAGTTTTGGAGAAAAATGTGTTCATTTCATGTATGCGCGAAATGCCTTAAAAATGGCTTTAAAATGGATTTGGAGCATGGAGACGATTATCTCGGGATTGCAAGATAACCAAACAAAACTTTTAGTGGATTTTTACTTATTTTATTAAATATCATCTCCACCAAACAGGACAAGCTTGCATCTGTTATAGTTTTGGAGAAAAATGTGTTCATTTCATGTATGCGCGAAATGCCTTAAAAATGGCTTTAAAATGGATTTGGAGCATGGAGACGATTATCTCGGGATTGCAAGATAACCAAACAAAACTTTTAGTGGATTTCTACTTATTTTATTAAATATCATCTCCACCAAACAGGACAAGCTTGCATCTGTTATAGTTTTGGAGAAAAATGTGTTCATTTCATGTATGCGCGAAATGCCTTAAAAATGGCTTTAAAATGGATTTGGAGCATGGAGACGATTATCTCGGGATTGCAAGATAACCAAACAAAACTTTTAGTGGATTTCTACTTATTTTATTAAATATCATCTCCACCAAACAGGACAAGCTTGCATCTGTTATAGTTTTGGAGAAAAATGTGTTCATTTCATGTATGCGCGAAATGCCTTAAAAATGGCTTTAAAATGGATTTGGAGCATGGAGACGATTATCTCGGGATTGCAATATAACCAAACAAAACTTTTAGTGGATTTCTACTTATTTTATTAAATATCATCTCCACTAAACAGGACAAGCTTGCATCTGTTATAGTTTTGGAGAAAAATGTGTTCATTTCATGTATGCGCGAAATGCCTTAAAAATGGCTTTAAAATGGATTTGGAGCATGGAGACGATTATCTCGGGATTGCAAGATAACCAAACAAAACTTTTAGTGGATTTCTACTTATTTTATTAAATATCATCTCCACCAAACAGGACAAGCTTGCATCTGTTATAGTTTTGGAGAAAAATGTGTTCATTTCATGTATGCGCGAAATGCCTTAAAAATGGCTTTAAAATGGATTTGGAGCATGGAGACGATTATCTCGGGATTGCAAGATAACCAAACAAAACTTTTAGTGGATTTCTACTTATTTTATTAAATATCATCTCCACCAAACAGGACAAGCTTGCATCTGTTATAGTTTTGGAGAAAAATGTGTTCATTTCATGTATGCGCGAAATGCCTTAAAAATGGCTTTAAAATGGATTTGGAGCATGGAGACGATTATCTCGGGATTGCAAGATAACCAAACAAAACTTTTAGTGGATTTCTACTTATTTTAAATATCATCTCCACCAAACAGGACAAGCTTGCATCTGTTATAGTTTTGGAGAAAAATGTGTTCATTTCATGTATGCGCGAAATGCCTTAAAAATGGCTTTAAAATGGATTTGGAGCATGGAGACGATTATCTCGGGATTGCAAGATAACCAAACAAAACTTTTAGTGGATTTCTACTTATTTTATTAAATATCATCTCCACCAAACAGGACAAGCTTGCATCTGTTATAGTTTTGGAGAAAAATGTGTTCATTTCATGTATGCGCGAAATGCCTTAAAAATGGCTTTAAAATGGATTTGGAGCATGGAGACGATTATCTCGGGATTGCAAGATAACCAAACAAAACTTTTAGTGGATTTCTACTTATTTTATTAAATATCATCTCCACCAAACAGGACAAGCTTGCATCTGTTATAGTTTTGGAGAAAAATGTGTTCATTTCATGTATGCGCGAAATGCCTTAAAAATGGCTTTAAAATGGATTTGGAGCATGGGGACGATTATCTCGGGATTGCAAGATAACCAAACAAAACTTTTAGTGGATTTCTACTTATTTTATTAAATATCATCCCCACCAAACAGGACAAGCTTGCATCTGTTATAGTTTTGGAGAAAAATGTGTTCATTTCATGTATGCGCGAAATGCCTTAAAAATGGCTTTAAAATGGATTTGGAGCATGGAGACGATTATCTCGGGATTGCAAGATAACCAAACAAAACTTTTAGTGGATTTCTACTTATTTTATTAAATATCATCTCCACCAAACAGGACAAGCTTGCATCTGTTATAGTTTTGGAGAAAAATGTGTTCATTTCATGTATGCGCGAAATGCCTTAAAAATGGCTTTAAAATGGATTTGGAGCATGGAGACGATTATCTCGGGATTGCAAGATAACCAAACAAAACTTTTAGTGGATTTCTACTTATTTTATTAAATATCATCTCCACCAAACAGGACAAGCTTGCATGTGTTATAGTTTTGGAGAAAAATGTGTTCATTTCATGTATGCGCAAAATGCCTTAAAAATGGCTTTAAAATGGATTTGGAGCATGGAGACGATTATCTCAGGATGGCAATATAAACAAACGAAACTTTTAGTAGATTTCTACTTATTTTATTAAATATTATCTCCACCAAACAGGACAAGCTTGCATCTGTTATAGTTTTGGAGAAAAATGTGTTCATTTCATGTATGCGCGAAATGCCTTAAAAATGGCTTTAAAATGGATTTGGAGCATGGAGACGATTATCTCGGGATTGCAAGATAACCAAACAAAACTTTTAGTGGATTTCTACTTATTTTATTAAATATCATCTCCACCAAACAGGACAAGCTTGCATCTGTTATAGTTTTGGAGAAAAATGTGTTCATTTCATGTATGCGCGAAATGCCTTAAAAATGGCTTTAAAATGGATTTGGAGCATGGAGACGATTATCTCGGGATTGCAAGATAACAAAACAAAACTTTTAGTGGATTTCTACTTATTTTATTAAATATCATCTCCACCAAACAGGACAAGCTTGCATCTGTTATAGTTTTGGAGAAAAATGTGTTCATTTCATGTATGCGCGAAATGCCTTAAAAATGGCTTTAAAATGGATTTGGAGCATGGAGACGATTATCTCGGGATTGCAATATAACCAAACAAAACTTTTAGTGGATTTCTACTTATTTTATTAAATATCATCTCCACCAAACAGGACAAGCTTGCATCTGTTATAGTTTTGGAGAAAAATGTGTTCATTTCATGTATGCGCGAAATGCCTTAAAAATGGCTTTAAAATGGATTTGGAGCATGGAGACGATTATCTCGGGATTGCAAGATAACCAAACAAAACTTTTAGTGGATTTCTACTTATTTTATTAAATATCATCTCCACCAAACAGGACAAGCTTGCATCTGTTACAGTTTTGGAGAAAAATGTGTTCATTTCATGTATGCGCGAAATGCCTTAAAAATGGCTTTAAAATGGATTTGGAGCATGGAGACGATTATCTCGGGATTGCAAGATAACCAAACAAAACTTTTAGTGGATTTCTACTTATTTTATTAAATATCATCTCCACCAAACAGGACAAGCTTGCATCTGTTATAGTTTTGGAGAAAAATGTGTTCATTTCATGTATGCGCGAAATGCCTTAAAAATGGCTTTAAAATGGATTTGGAGCATGGAGACGATTATCTCGGGATTGCAAGATAACCAAACAAAACTTTTAGTGTATTTCTACTTATTTTATTAAATATCATCTCCACCAAACAGGACAAGCTTGCATGTGTTATAGTTTTGGAGAAAAATGTGTTCATTTCATGTATGCGCGAAATGCCTTAAAAATGGCTTTAAAATGGATTTGGAGCATGGAGACGATTATCTCAGGATGGCAATATAAACAAACGAAACTTTTAGTAGATTTCTACTTATTTTATTAAATATTATCTCCACCAAACAGGACAAGCTTGCATCTGTTATAGTTTTGGAGAAAAATGTGTTCATTTAATGTATGCGCAAAATGCCTTAAAAATGGCTTTAAAATGGATTTGGAGCATGGAGACGATTATCTCAGGATGGCAATATAAACAAACGAAACTTTTAGTAGATTTCTACTTATTTTATTAAATATTATCTCCACCAAACAGGACAAGCTTGCATCTGTTATAGTTTTGGAGAAAAATGTGTTCATTTCATGTATGCGCGAAATGCCTTAAAAATGGCTTTAAAATGGATTTGGAGCATGGAGACGATTATCTCGGGATTGCAAGATAACCAGACAAAACTTTTAGTGGATTTCTACTTATTTTATTAAATATCATCTCCACCAAACAGGACAAGCTTGCATCTGTTACAGTTTTGGAGAAAAATGTGTTCATTTCATGTATGCGCGAAATGCCTTAAAAATGGCTTTAAAATGGATTTGGAGCATGGAGACGATTATCTCGGGATTGCAAGATAACCAAACAAAACTTTTAGTGGATTTCTACTTATTTTATTAAATATCATCTCCACCAAACAGGACAAGCTTGCATCTGTTATAGTTTTGGAGAAAAATGTGTTCATTTCATGTATGCGCGAAATGCCTTAAAAATGGCTTTAAAATGGATTTGGAGCATGGAGACGATTATCTCGGGATTGCAAGATAACCAAACAAAACTTTTAGTGGATTTCTACTTATTTTATTAAATATCATCTCCACCAAACAGGACAAGCTTGCATCTGTTATAGTTTTGGAGAAAAATGTGTTCATTTAATGTATGCGCAAAATGCCTTAAAAATGGCTTTAAAATGGATTTGGAGCATGGAGACGATTATCTCAGGATGGCAATATAAACAAACGAAACTTTTAGTAGATTTCTACTTATTTTATTAAATATTATCTCCACCAAACAGGACAAGCTTGCATCTGTTATAGTTTTGGAGAAAAATGTGTTCATTTCATGTATGCGCGAAATGCCTTAAAAATGGCTTTAAAATGGATTTGGAGCATGGAGACGATTATCTCGGGATTGCAAGATAACCAAACAAAACTTTTAGTGGATTTCTACTTATTTTATTAAATATCATCTCCACCAAACAGGACAAGCTTGCATCTGTTATAGTTTTGGAGAAAAATGTGTTCATTTCATGTATGCGCGAAATGCCTTAAAAATGGCTTTAAAATGGATTTGGAGCATGGAGACGATTATCTCTGGATTGCAAGATAACCAAACAAAACTTTTAGTGGATTTCTACTTATTTTATTAAATATCATCTCCACCAAACAGGACAAGCTTGCATCTGTTAAAGTTTTGGAGAAAAATGTGTTCATTTCATGTATGCGCGAAATGCCTTAAAAATGGCTTTAAAATGGATTTGGAGCATGGAGACGATTATCTCGGGATTGCAAGATAACCAAACAAAACTTTTAGTGGATTTCTACTTATTTTATTAAATATCATCTCCACCAAACAGGACAAGCTTGCATCTGTTATAGTTTTGGAGAAAAATGTGTTCATTTCATGTATGCGCGAAATGCCTTAAAAATGGCTTTAAAATGGATTTGGAGCATGGAGACGATTATCTCGGGATTGCAAGATAACCAAACAAAACTTTTAGTGGATTTCTACTTATTTTATGAAATATCATCTCCACCAAACAGGACAAGCTTGCATCTGTTATAGTTTTGAAGAAAAATGTGTTCATTTCATGTATGCGCGAAATGCCTTAAAAATGGCTTTAAAATGGTTTTGGAGCATGGAGACGATTATCTCGGGATTGCAAGATA
Source organism: Anomaloglossus baeobatrachus (assembly GCF_048569485.1). NCBI lineage: Eukaryota > Metazoa > Chordata > Amphibia > Anura > Aromobatidae > Anomaloglossus > Anomaloglossus baeobatrachus. The sequence continues at coordinate 41,657 of NW_027442812.1, forward strand.
ACCAAACAAAACTTTTAGTGGATTTCTACTTATTTTATTAAATATCATCTCCACCAAACAGGACAAGCTTGCATCTGTTATAGTTTTGGAGAAAAATGTGTTCATTTCATGTATGCGCGAAATGCCTTAAAAATGGCTTTAAAATGGATTTGGAGCATGGAGACGATTATCTCGGGATTGCAAGATAACCAAACAAAACTTTTAGTGGATTTCTACTTATTTTATTAAATATCATCTCCACCAAACAGGACAAGCTTGCATCTGTTATAGTTTTGGAGAAAAATGTGTTCATTTCATGTATGCGCGAAATGCCTTAAAAATGGCTTTAAAATGGATTTGGAGCATGGAGACGATTATCTCGGGATTGCAAGATAACCAAACAAAACTTTTAGTGGATTTCTACTTATTTTATTAAATATCATCTCCACCAAACAGGACAAGCTTGCATCTGTTATAGTTTTGGAGAAAAATGTGTTCATTTCATGTATGCGCGAAATGCCTTAAAAATGGCTTTAAAATGGATTTGGAGCATGGAGACGATTATCTCGGGATTGCAAGATAACCAGACAAAACTTTTAGTGGATTTCTACTTATTTTATTAAATATCATCTCCACCAAACAGGACAAGCTTGCATCTGTTACAGTTTTGGAGAAAAATGTGTTCATTTCATGTATGCGCGAAATGCCTTAAAAATGGCTTTAAAATGGATTTGGAGCATGGAGACGATTATCTCGGGATTGCAAGATAACCAAACAAAACTTTTAGTGGATTTCTACTTATTTTATTAAATATCATCTCCACCAAACAGGACAAGCTTGCATCTGTTATAGTTTTGGAGAAAAATGTGTTCATTTCATGTATGCGCGAAATGCCTTAAAAATGGCTTTAAAATGGATTTGGAGCATGGAGACGATTATCTCGGGATTGCAAGATAACCAAACAAAACATTTAGTGGATTTCTACTTATTTTATTAAATATCATCTCCACCAAACAGGACAAGCTTGCATCTGTTATAGTTTTGGAGAAAAATGTGTTCATTTAATGTATGCGCAAAATGCCTTAAAAATGGCTTTAAAATGGATTTGGAGCATGGAGACGATTATCTCAGGATGGCAATATAAACAAACGAAACTTTTAGTAGATTTCTACTTATTTTATTAAATATTATCTCCACCAAACAGGACAAGCTTGCATCTGTTATAGTTTTGGAGAAAAATGTGTTCATTTCATGTATGCGCGAAATGCCTTAAAAAAGGCTTTAAAATTGATTTGGAGCATGGAGACGATTATCTCGGGATTGCAAGATAACCAAACAAAACTTTTAGTGGATTTCTACTTATTTTATTAAATATCATCTCCACCAAACAGGACAAGCTTGCATCTGTTATAGTTTTGGAGAAAAATGTGTTCATTTCATGTATGCGCGAAATGCCTTAAAAATGGCTTTAAAATGGATTTGGAGCATGGAGACGATTATCTCTGGATTGCAAGATAACCAAACAAAACTTTTAGTGGATTTCTACTTATTTTATTAAATATCATCTCCACCAAACAGGACAAGCTTGCATCTGTTAAAGTTTTGGAGAAAAATGTGTTCATTTCATGTATGCGCGAAATGCCTTAAAAATGGCTTTAAAATGGATTTGGAGCATGGAGACGATTATCTCGGGATTGCAAGATAACCAAACAAAACTTTTAGTGGATTTCTACTTATTTTATTAAATATCATCTCCACCAAACAGGACAAGCTTGCATCTGTTATAGTTTTGGAGAAAAATGTGTTCATTTCATGTATGCGCGAAATGCCTTAAAAATGGCTTTAAAATGGATTTGGAGCATGGAGACGATTATCTCGGGATTGCAAGATAACCAAACAAAACTTTTAGTGGATTTCTACTTATTTTATGAAATATCATCTCCACCAAACAGGACAAGCTTGCATCTGTTATAGTTTTGAAGAAAAATGTGTTCATTTCATGTATGCGCGAAATGCCTTAAAATGGCTTTAAAATGGTTTTGGAGCATGGAGACGATTATCTCGGGATTGCAAGATAACCAAACAAAACTTTTAGTGGATTTCTACTTATTTTATTAAATATCATCTCCACCAAACAGGACAAGCTTGCATCTGTTATAGTTTTGGAGAAAAATGTGTTCATTTCATGTATGCGCGAAATGCCTTAAAAATGGCTTTAAAATGGATTTGGAGCATGGAGACGATTATCTCGGGATTGCAAGATAACCAAACAAAACTTTTAGTGGATTTCTACTTATTTTATTAAATATCATCTCCACCAAACAGGACAAGCTTGCATCTGTTATAGTTTTGGAGAAAAATGTGTTCATTTCATGTATGCGCGAAATGCCTTAAAAATGGCTTTAAAATGGATTTGGAGCATGGAGACGATTATCTCGGGATTGCAAGATAACCAAACAAAACTTTTAGTGGATTTCTACTTATTTTATTAAATATCATCTCCACCAAACAGGACAAGCTTGCATCTGTTATAGTTTTGGAGAAAAATGTGTTCATTTCATGTATGCGCGAAATGACTTAAAAATGGCTTTAAAATGGATTTGGAGCATGGAGACGATTATCTCAGGATTGCAAGATAACCAAACAAAACTTTTAGTGGATTTCTACTTATTTTATTAAATATCATCTCCACCAAACAGGACAAGCTTGCATGTGTTATAGTTTTGGAGAAAAATGTGTTCATTTCATGTATGCGCGAAATGCCTTAAAAATGGCTTTAAAATGGATTTGGAGCATGGAGACGATTATCTCGGGATTGCAAGATAACCAAACAAAACTTTTAGTGGATTTCTACTTATTTTATTAAATATCATCTCCACCAAACAGAGCAAGCTTGCATCTGTTAAAGTTTTGGAGAAAAATGTGTTCATTTCATGTATGCGCGAAATGCCTTAAAAATGGCTTTAAAATGGATTTGGAGCATGGAGACGATTATCTCGGGATTGCAAGATAACCAAACAAAACTTTTAGTAAATTTCTACTTATTTTATTAAATATCATCTCCACCAAACAGGACAAGCTTGCATCTGTTATAGTTTTGGAGAAAAATGTGTTCATTTCATGTATGCGCGAAATGCCTTAAAAATGGCTTTAAAATGGATTTGGAGCATGGAGACGATTATCTCGGGATTGCAAGATAACCAAACAAAACTTTTAGTGGATTTCTACTTATTTTATTAAATATCATCTCCACCAAACAGGACAAGCTTGCATCTGTTATAGTTTTGGAGAAAAATGTGTTCATTTCATGTATGCGCGAAATGCCTTAAAAATGGCTTTAAAATGGATTTGGAGCATGGAGACGATTATCTCGGGATTGCAATATAACCAAACAAAACTTTTAGTGGATTTCTACTTATTTTATTAAATATCATCTCCACCAAACAGGACAAGCTTGCATCTGTTATAGTTTTGGAGAAAAATGTGTTCATTTCATGTATGCGCGAAATGCCTTAAAAATGGCTTTAAAATGGATTTGGAGCATGGAGACGATTATCTCGGGATTGCAAGATAACCAAACAAAACTTTTAGTGGATTTCTACTTATTTTATTAAATATCATCTCCACCAAACAGGACAAGCTTGCATCTGTTATAGTTTTGGAGAAAAATGTGTTCATTTCATGTATGCGCGAAATGCCTTAAAAATGGCTTTAAAATGGATTTGGAGCATGGAGACGATTATCTCTGGATTGCAAGATAACCAAACAAAACTTTTAGTGGATTTCTACTTATTTTATTAAATATCATCTCCACCAAACAGGACTAGCTTGCATCTGTTAAAGTTTTGGAGAAAAATGTGTTCATTTCATGTATGCGCGAAATGCCTTAAAAATGGCTTTAAAATGGATTTGGAGCATGGAGACGATTATCTCGGGATTGCAAGATAACCAAACAAAACTTTTAGTGGATTTCTACTTATTTTATTAAATATCATCTCCACCAAACAGGACAAGCTTGCATCTGTTATAGTTTTGGAGAAAAATGTGTTCATTTCATGTATGCGCGAAATGCCTTAAAAATGGCTTTAAAATGGATTTGGAGCATGGAGACGATTATCTCGGGATTGCAAGATAACCAAACAAACCTTTTAGTGGATTTCTACTTATTTTATGAAATATCATCTCCACCAAACAGGACAAGCTTGCATCTGTTATAGTTTTGGAGAAAAATGTGTTCATTTCATGTATGCGCGAAATGCCTTAAAAATGGCTTTAAAATGGATTTGGAGCATGGAGACGATTATCTCGGGATTGCAAGATAACCAAACAAAACTTTTAGTGGATTTCTACTTATTTTATTAAATATCATCTCCACCAAACAGGACAAGCTTGCATCTGTTATAGTTTTGGAGAAAAATGTGTTCATTTCATGTATGCGCGAAATGCCTTAAAAATGGCTTTAAAATGGATTTGGAGCATGGAGACGATTATCTCAGGATTGCAAGATAACCAAACAAAACTTTTAGTGGATTTCTACTTATTTTATTAAATATCATCTCCACCAAACAGGACAAGCTTGCATGTGTTATAGTTTTGGAGAAAAATGTGTTCATTTCATGTATGCGCGAAATGCCTTAAAAATGGCTTTAAAATGGATTTGGAGCATGGAGACGATTATCTCGGGATTGCAAGATAACCAAACAAAACTTTTAGTGGATTTCTACTTATTTTATTAAATATCATCTCCACCAAACAGGACAAGCTTGCATCTGTTAAAGTTTTGGAGAAAAATGTGTTCATTTCATGTATGCGCGAAATGCCTTAAAAATGGCTTTAAAATGGATTTGGAGCATGGAGACGATTATCTCGGGATTGCAAGATAACCAAACAAAACTTTTAGTAAATTTCTACTTATTTTATTAAATATCATCTCCACCAAACAGGACAAGCTTGCATCTGTTATAGTTTTGGAGAAAAATGTGTTCATTTCATGTATGCGCGAAATGCCTTAAAAATGGCTTTAAAATGGATTTGGAGCATGGAGACGATTATCTCGGGATTGCAAGATAACCAAACAAAACTTTTAGTGGATTTCTACTTATTTTATTAAATATCATCTCCACCAAACAGGACAAGCTTGCATCTGTTATAGTTTTGGAGAAAAATGTGTTCATTTCATGTATGCGCGAAATGCCTTAAAAATGGCTTTAAAATGGATTTGGAGCATGGAGACGATTATCTCGGGATTGCAATATAACCAAACAAAACCTTTAGTGGATTTCTACTTATTTTATTAAATATCATCTCCACCAAACAGGACAAGCTTGCATCTGTTATAGTTTTGGAGAAAAATGTGTTCATTTCATGTATGCGCGAAATGCCTTAAAAATGGCTTTAAAATGGATTTGGAGCATGGAGACGATTATCTCGGGATTGCAAGATAACCAAACAAAACTTTTAGTGGATTTCTACTTATTTTATTAAATATCATCTCCACCAAACAGGACAAGCTTGCATCTGTTATAGTTTTGGAGAAAAATGTGTTCATTTCATGTATGCGCGAAATGCCTTAAAAATGGCTTTAAAATGGATTTGGAGCATGGAGACGATTATCTCGGGATTGCAAGATAACCAAACAAAACTTTTAGTGGATTTCTACTTATTTTATTAAATATCATCTCCACCAAACAGGACAAGCTTGCATCTGTTATAGTTTTGGAGAAAAATGTGTTCATTTCATGTATGCGCGAAATGCCTTAAAAATGGCTTTAAAATGGATTTGGAGCATGGAGACGATTATCTCAGGATTGCAAGATAACCAAACAAAACTTTTAGTGGATTTCTACTTATTTTATTAAATATCATCTCCACCAAACAGGACAAGCTTGCATGTGTTATAGTTTTGGAGAAAAATGTGTTCATTTCATGTATGCGCGAAATGCCTTAAAAATGGCTTTAAAATGGATTTGGAGCATGGAGACGATTATCTCGGGATTGCAAGATAACCAAACAAAACTTTTAGTGGATTTCTACTTATTTTATTAAATATCATCTCCACCAAACAGAGCAAGCTTGCATCTGTTAAAGTTTTGGAGAAAAATGTGTTCATTTCATGTATGCGCGAAATGCCTTAAAAATGGCTTTAAAATGGATTTGGAGCATGGAGACGATTATCTCGGGATTGCAAGATAACCAAACAAAACTTTTAGTAAATTTCTACTTATTTTATTAAATATCATCTCCACCAAACAGGACAAGCTTGCATCTGTTATAGTTTTGGAGAAAAATGTGTTCATTTCATGTATGCGCGAAATGCCTTAAAAATGGCTTTAAAATGGATTTGGAGCATGGAGACGATTATCTCGGGATTGCAAGATAACCAAACAAAACTTTTAGTGGATTTCTACTTATTTTATTAAATATCATCTCCACCAAACAGGACAAGCTTGCATCTGTTATAGTTTTGGAGAAAAATGTGTTCATTTCATGTATGCGCGAAATGCCTTAAAAATGGCTTTAAAATGGATTTGGAGCATGGAGACGATTATCTCGGGATTGCAATATAACCAAACAAAACTTTTAGTGGATTTCTACTTATTTTATTAAATATCATCTCCACCAAACAGGACAAGCTTGCATCTGTTATAGTTTTGGAGAAAAATGTGTTCATTTCATGTATGCGCGAAATGCCTTAAAAATGGCTTTAAAATGGATTTGGAGCATGGAGACGATTATCTCGGGATTGCAAGATAACCAAACAAAACTTTTAGTGGATTTCTACTTATTTTATTAAATATCATCTCCACCAAACAGGACAAGCTTGCATCTGTTATAGTTTTGGAGAAAAATGTGTTCATTTCATGTATGCGCGAAATGCCTTAAAAATGGCTTTTAAATGGATTTGGAGCATGGAGACGATTATCTCTGGATTGCAAGATAACCAAACAAAACTTTTAGTGGATTTCTACTTATTTTATTAAATATCATCTCCACCAAACAGGACAAGCTTGCATCTGTTAAAGTTTTGGAGAAAAATGTGTTCATTTCATGTATGCGCGAAATGCCTTAAAAATGGCTTTAAAATGGATTTGGAGCATGGAGACGATTATCTCGGGATTGCAAGATAACCAAACAAAACTTTTAGTGGATTTCTACTTATTTTATTAAATATCATCTCCACCAAACAGGACAAGCTTGCATCTGTTATAGTTTTGGAGAAAAATGTGTTCATTTCATGTATGCGCGAAATGCCTTAAAAATGGCTTTAAAATGGATTTGGAGCATGGAGACGATTATCTCGGGATTGCAAGATAACCAAACAAACCTTTTAGTGGATTTCTACTTATTTTATGAAATATCATCTCCACCAAACAGGACAAGCTTGCATCTGTTATAGTTTTGGAGAAAAATGTGTTCATTTCATGTATGCGCGAAATGCCTTAAAAATGGCTTTAAAATGGATTTGGAGCATGGAGACGATTATCTCGGGATTGCAAGATAACCAAACAAAACTTTTAGTGGATTTCTACTTATTTTATTAAATATCATCTCCACCAAACAGGACAAGCTTGCATCTGTTATAGTTTTGGAGAAAAATGTGTTCATTTCATGTATGCGCGAAATGCCTTAAAAATGGCTTTAAAATGGATTTGGAGCATGGAGACGATTATCTCGGGATTGCAAGATAACCAAACAAAACTTTTAGTGGATTTCTACTTATTTTATTAAATATCATCTCCACCAAACAGGACAAGCTTGCATCTGTTATAGTTTTGGAGAAAAATGTGTTCATTTCATGTATGCGCGAAATGCCTTAAAAATGGCTTTAAAATGGATTTGGAGCATGGAGACGATTATCTCGGGATTGCAAGATAACCAAACAAAACTTTTAGTGGATTTCTACTTATTTTATTAAATATCATCTCCACCAAACAGGACAAGCTTGCATCTGTTATAGTTTTGGAGAAAAATGTGTTCATTTCATGTATGCGCGAAATGCCTTAAAAATGGCTTTAAAATGGATTTGGAGCATGGAGACGATTATCTCAGGATTGCAAGATAACCAAACAAAACTTTTAGTGGATTTCTACTTATTTTATTAAATATCATCTCCACCAAACAGGACAAGCTTGCATGTGTTATAGTTTTGGAGAAAAATGTGTTCATTTCATGTATGCGCGAAATGCCTTAAAAATGGCTTTAAAATGGATTTGGAGCATGGAGACGATTATCTCGGGATTGCAAGATAACCAAACAAAACTTTTAGTGGATTTCTACTTATTTTATTAAATATCATCTCCACCAAACAGGACAAGCTTGCATCTGTTAAAGTTTTGGAGAAAAATGTGTTCATTTCATGTATGCGCGAAATGCCTTAAAAATGGCTTTAAAATGGATTTGGAGCATGGAGACGATTATCTCGGGATTGCAAGATAACCAAACAAAACTTTTAGTAAATTTCTACTTATTTTATTAAATATCATCTCCACCAAACAGGACAAGCTTGCATCTGTTATAGTTTTGGAGAAAAATGTGTTCATTTCATGTATGCGCGAAATGCCTTAAAAATGGCTTTAAAATGGATTTGGAGCATGGAGACGATTATCTCGGGATTGCAAGATAACCAAACAAAACTTTTAGTGGATTTCTACTTATTTTATTAAATATCATCTCCACCAAACAGGACAAGCTTGCATCTGTTATAGTTTTGGAGAAAAATGTGTTCATTTCATGTATGCGCGAAATGCCTTAAAAATGGCTTTAAAATGGATTTGGAGCATGGAGACGATTATCTCGGGATTGCAATATAACCAAACAAAACTTTTAGTGGATTTCTACTTATTTTATTAAATATCATCTCCACCAAACAGGACAAGCTTGCATCTGTTATAGTTTTGGAGAAAAATTTGTTCATTTCATGTATGCGCGAAATGCCTTAAAAATGGCTTTAAAATGGATTTGGAGCATGGAGACGATTATCTCGGGATTGCAAGATAACCAAACAAAACTTTTAGTGGATTTCTACTTATTTTATTAAATATCATCTCCACCAAACAGGACAAGCTTGCATCTGTTATAGTTTTGGAGAAAAATGTGTTCATTTCATGTATGCGCGAAATGCCTTAAAAATGGCTTTAAAATGGATTTGGAGCATGGAGACGATTATCTCGGGATTGCAAGATAACCAAACAAAACTTTTAGTGGATTTCTACTTATTTTATTAAATATCATCTCCACCAAACAGGACAAGCTTGCATGTGTTATAGTTTTGGAGAAAAATGTGTTCATTTCATGTATGCGCGAAATGCCTTAAAAATGGCTTTAAAATGGATTTGGAGCATGGAGACGATTATCTCGGGATTGCAAGATAACCAAACAAAACTTTTAGTGGATTTCTACTTATTTTATTAAATATCATCTCCACCAAACAGGACAAGCTTGCATCTGTTATAGTTTTGGAGAAAAATGTGTTCATTTCATGTATGCGCGAAATGCCTTAAAAATGGCTTTAAAATGGATTTGGAGCATGGAGACGATTATCTCGGGATTGCAATATAACCAAACAAAACTTTTAGTGGATTTCTACTTATTTTATTAAATATCATCTCCACCAAACAGGACAAGCTTGCATCTGTTATAGTTTTGGAGAAAAATGTGTTCATTTCATGTATGCGCGAAATGCCTTAAAAATGGCTTTAAAATGGATTTGGAGCATGGAGACGATTATCTCAGGATTGCAAGATAACCAAACAAAACTTTTAGTGGATTTCTACTTATTTTATTAAATATCATCTCCACCAAACAGGACAAGCTTGCATGTGTTATAGTTTTGGAGAAAAATGTGTTCATTTCATATATGCGCGAAATGCCTTAAAAATGGCTTTAAAATGGATTTGGAGCATGGAGACGATTATCTCGGGATTGCAAGATAACCAAACAAAACTTTTAGTGGATTTCTACTTATTTTATTAAATATCATCTCCACCAAACAGGACAAGCTTGCATCTGTTAAAGTTTTGGAGAAAAATGTGTTCATTTCATGTATGCGCGAAATGCCTTAAAAATGGCTTTAAAATGGATTTGGAGCATGGAGACGATTATCTCGGGATTGCAAGATAACCAAACAAAACTTTTAGTAAATTTCTACTTATTTTATTAAATATCATCTCCACCAAACAGGACAAGCTTGCATCTGTTATAGTTTTGGAGAAAAATGTGTTCATTTCATGTATGCGCGAAATGCCTTAAAAATGGCTTTAAAATGGATTTGGAGCATGGAGACGATTATCTCGGGATTGCAAGATAACCAAACAAAACTTTTAGTGGATTTCTACTTATTTTATTAAATATCATCTCCACCAAACAGGACAAGCTTGCATCTGTTATAGTTTTGGAGAAAAATGTGTTCATTTCATGTATGCGCGAAATGCCTTAAAAATGGCTTTAAAATGGATTTGGAGCATGGAGACGATTATCTCGGGATTGCAATATAACCAAACAAAACTTTTAGTGGATTTCTACTTATTTTATTAAATATCATCTCCACCAAACAGGACAAGCTTGCATCTGTTATAGTTTTGGAGAAAAATGTGTTCATTTCATGTATGCGCGAAATGCCTTAAAAATGGCTTTAAAATGGATTTGGAGCATGGAGACGATTATCTCGGGATTGCAATATAACCAAACAAAACTTTTAGTGGATTTCTACTTATTTTATTAAATATCATCTCCACCAAACAGGACAAGCTTGCATCTGTTATAGTTTTGGAGAAAAATGTGTTCATTTCATGTATGCGCGAAATGCCTTAAAAATGGCTTTAAAATGGATTTGGAGCATGGAGACGATTATCTCGGGATTGCAAGATAACCAAACAAAACTTTTAGTGGATTTCTACTTATTTTATTAAATATCATCTCCACCAAACAGGACAAGCTTGCATGTGTTATAGTTTTGGAGAAAAATGTGTTCATTTCATGTATGCGCGAAATGCCTTAAAAATGGCTTTAAAATGGATTTGGAGCATGGAGACGATTATCTCGGGATTGCAAGATAACCAAACAAAACTTTTAGTGGATTTCTACTTATTTTATTAAATATCATCTCCACCAAACAGGACAAGCTTGCATCTGTTATAGTTTTGGAGAAAAATGTGTTCATTTCATGTATGCGCGAAATGCCTTAAAAATGGCTTTAAAATGGATTTGGAGCATGGAGACGATTATCTCGGGATTGCAATATAACCAAACAAAACTTTTAGTGGATTTCTACTTATTTTATTAAATATCATCTCCACCAAACAGGACAAGCTTGCATCTGTTATAGTTTTGGAGAAAAATGTGTTCATTTCATGTATGCGCGAAATGCCTTAAAAATGGCTTTAAAATGGATTTGGAGCATGGAGACGATTATCTCGGGATTGCAAGATAACCAAACAAAACTTTTAGTGGATTTCTACTTATTTTATTAAATATCATCTCCACCAAACAGGACAAGCTTGCATCTGTTATAGTTTTGGAGAAAAATGTGTTCATTTCATGTATGCGCGAAATGCCTTAAAAATGGCTTTAAAATGGATTTGGAGCATGGAGACGATTATCTCAGGATGGCAATATAAACAAACGAAACTTTTAGTAGATTTCTACTTATTTTATTAAATATTATCTCCACCAAACAGGACAAGCTTGCATCTGTTATAGCTTTGGAGAAAAATGTGTTCATTTCATGTATGCGCGAAATGCCTTAAAAATGGCTTTAAAATGGATTTGGAGCATGGAGACGGTTATCTCGGGATTGCAAGATAACCAAACAAAACTTTTAGTGGATTTCTACTTATTTTATTAAATATCATCTCCACCAAACAGGACAAGCTTGCATCTGTTATAGTTTTGGAGAAAAATGTGTTCATTTCATGTATGCGCGAAATGCCTTAAAAATGGCTTTAAAATGGATTTGGAGCATGGAGACGATTATCTCGGGATTGCAAGATAACCAAACAAAACTTTTAGTGGATTTCTACTTATTTTATTAAATATCATCTCCACCAAACAGGACAAGCTTGCATCTGTTATAGTTTTGGAGAAAAATGTGTTCATTTCATGTATGCGCGAAATGCCTTAAAAAATGGCTTTAAAATGGATTTGGAGCATGGAGACGATTATCTCGGGATTGCAAGATAACCAAACAAAACTTTTAGTGGATTTCTACTTATTTTATTAAATATCATCTCCACCAATCAGGACAAGCTTGCATGTGTTATAGTTTTGGAGAAAAATGTGTTCATTTCATGTATGCGCAAAATACCTTTGAAATGGCTTTAAAATGGATTTGGAGCATGGAGACGATTATCTCAGGATGGCAATATAAACAAACGAAACTTTTAGTAGATTTCTACTTATTTTATTAAATATTATCTCCACCAAACAGGACAAGCTTGCATCTGTTATAGTTTTGGAGAAAAATGTGTTCATTTCATGTATGCGCGAAATGCCTTAAAAATGACTTTAAAATGGATTTGGAGCATGGAGACGATTATCTCGGGATTGCAAGATAACCAAACAAAACTTTTAGTGGATTTCTACTTATTTTATTAAATATCATCTCCACCAAACAGGACAAGCTTGCATCTGTTATAGTTTTGGAGAAAAATGTGTTCATTTCATGTATGCGCGAAATGCCTTAAAAATGGCTTTAAAATGGATTTGGAGCATGGAGACGATTATCTCGGGATTGCAAGATAACCAAACAAAACTTTTAGTGGATTTCTACTTATTTTATTAAATATCATCTCCACCAAACAGGACAAGCTTGCATCTGTTATAGTTTTGGAGAAAAATGTGTTCATTTCATGTATGCGCGAAATGCCTTAAAAATGGCTTTAAAATGGATTTGGAGCATGGAGACGATTATCTCGGGATTGCAAGATAACCAAACAAAACTTTTAGTGGATTTCTACTTATTTTATTAAATATCATCTCCACCAAACAGGACAAGCTTGCATCTGTTATAGTTTTGGAGAAAAATGTGTTCATTTCATGTATGCGCGAAATGCCTTAAAAATGGCTTTAAAATGGATTTGGAGCATGGAGACGATTATCTCGGGATTGCAAGATAACCAAACAAAACTTTTAGTGGATTTCTACTTATTTTATTAAATATCATCTCCACCAAACAGGACAAGCTTGCATCTGTTATAGTTTTGGAGAAAAATGTGTTCATTTCATGTATGCGCGAAATGCCTTAAAAATGGCTTTAAAATGGATTTGGAGCATGGAGACGATTATCTCGGGATTGCAAGATAACCAAACAAAACTTTTAGTGGATTTCTACTTATTTTATTAAATATCATCTCCACCAAACAGGACAAGCTTGCATCTGTTATAGTTTTGGAGAAAAATGTGTTCATTTCATGTATGCGCGAAATGCCTTAAAAATGGCTTTAAAATGGATTTGGAGCATGGAGACGATTATCTCAGGATTGCAAGATAACCAAACAAAACTTTTAGTGGATTTCTACTTATTTTATTAAATATCATCTCCACCAAACAGGACAAGCTTGCATGTGTTATAGTTTTGGAGAAAAATGTGTTCATTTCATGTATGCGCGAAATGCCTTAAAAATGGCTTTAAAATGGATTTGGAGCATGGAGACGATTATCTCGGGATTGCAAGATAACCAAACAAAACTTTTAGTGGATTTCTACTTATTTTATTAAATATCATCTCCACCAAACAGAGCAAGCTTGCATCTGTTAAAGTTTTGGAGAAAAATGTGTTCATTTCATGTATGCGCGAAATGCCTTAAAAATGGCTTTAAAATGGATTTGGAGCATGGAGACGATTATCTCGGGATTGCAAGATAACCAAACAAAACTTTTAGTAAATTTCTACTTATTTTATTAAATATCATCTCCACCAAACAGGACAAGCTTGCATCTGTTATAGTTTTGGAGAAAAATGTGTTCATTTCATGTATGCGCGAAATGCCTTAAAAATGGCTTTAAAATGGATTTGGAGCATGGAGACGATTATCTCGGGATTGCAAGATAACCAAACAAAACTTTTAGTGGATTTCTACTTATTTTATTAAATATCATCTCCACCAAACAGGACAAGCTTGCATCTGTTATAGTTTTGGAGAAAAATGTGTTCATTTCATGTATGCGCGAAATGCCTTAAAAATGGCTTTAAAATGGATTTGGAGCATGGAGACGATTATCTCTGGATTGCAAGATAACCAAACAAAACTTTTAGTGGATTTCTACTTATTTTATTAAATATCATCTCCACCAAACAGGACAAGCTTGCATCTGTTAAAGTTTTGGAGAAAAATGTGTTCATTTCATGTATGCGCGAAATGCCTTAAAAATGGCTTTAAAATGGATTTGGAGCATGGAGACGATTATCTCGGGATTGCAAGATAACCAAACAAAACTTTTAGTGGATTTCTACTTATTTTATTAAATATCATCTCCACCAAACAGGACAAGCTTGCATCTGTTATAGTTTTGGAGAAAAATGTGTTCATTTCATGTATGCGCGAAATGCCTTAAAAATGGCTTTAAAATGGATTTGGAGCATGGAGACGATTATCTCGGGATTGCAAGATAACCAAACAAAACTTTTAGTGGATTTCTACTTATTTTATGAAATATCATCTCCACCAAACAGGACAAGCTTGCATCTGTTATAGTTTTGGAGAAAAATGTGTTCATTTCATGTATGCGCGAAATGCCTTAAAAATGGCTTTAAAATGGATTTGGAGCATGGAGACGATTATCTCGGGATTGCAAGATAACCAAACAAAACTTTTGGTGGATTTCTACTTATTTTATTAAATATCATCTCCACCAAACAGGACAAGCTTGCATCTGTTATAGTTTTGGAGAAAAATGTGTTCATTTCATGTATGCGCGAAATGCCTTAAAAATGGCTTTAAAATGGATTTGGAGCATGGAGACGATTATCTCGGGATTGCAAGATAACCAAACAAAACTTTTAGTGGATTTCTACTTATTTTATTAAATATCATCTCCACCAAACAGGACAAGCTTGCATCTGTTATAGTTTTGGAGAAAAATGTGTTCATTTCATGTATGCGCGAAATGCCTTAAAAATGGCTTTAAAATGGATTTGGAGCATGGAGACGATTATCTCGGGATTGCAAGAGAACCAAACAAAACTTTTAGTGGATTTCTACTTATTTTATTAAATATCATCTCCACCAAACAGGACAAGCTTGCATCTGTTATAGTTTTGGAGAAAAATGTGTTCATTTCATGTATGCGCGAAATGCCTTAAAAATGGCTTTAAAATGGATTTGGAGCATGGAGACGATTATCTCAGGATTGCAAGATAACCAAACAAAACTTTTAGTGGATTTCTACTTATTTTATTAAATATCATCTCCACCAAACAGGACAAGCTTGCATGTGTTATAGTTTTGGAGAAAAATGTGTTCATTTCATGTATGCGCGAAATGCCTTAAAAATTACTTTAAAATGGATTTGGAGCATGGAGACGATTATCTCGGGATTGCAAGATAACCAAACAAAACTTTTAGTGGATTTCTACTTATTTTATTAAATATCATCTCCACCAAACAGGACAAGCTTGCATCTGTTAAAGTTTTGGAGAAAAATGTGTTCATTTCATGTATGCGCGAAATGCCTTAAAAAATGGCTTTAAAATGGATTTGGAGCATGGAGACGATTATCTCGGGATTGCAAGATAACCAAACAAAACTTTTAGTGGATTTCTACTTATTTTATTAAATATCATCTCCACCAATCAGGACAAGCTTGCATGTGTTATAGTTTTGGAGAAAAATGTGTTCATTTCATGTATGCGCAAAATACCTTTGAAATGGCTTTAAAATGGATTTGGAGCATGGAGACGATTATCTCAGGATGGCAATATAAACAAACGAAACTTTTAGTAGATTTCTACTTATTTTATTAAATATTATCTCCACCAAACAGGACAAGCTTGCATCTGTTATAGTTTTGGAGAAAAATGTGTTCATTTCATGTATGCGCGAAATGCCTTAAAAATGACTTTAAAATGGATTTGGAGCATGGAGACGATTATCTCGGGATTGCAAGATAACCAAACAAAACTTTTAGTGGATTTCTACTTATTTTATTAAATATCATCTCCACCAAACAGGACAAGCTTGCATCTGTTATAGTTTTGGAGAAAAATGTGTTCATTTCATGTATGCGCGAAATGCCTTAAAAATGGCTTTAAAATGGATTTGGAGCATGGAGACGATTATCTCGGGATTGCAAGATAACCAAACAAAACTTTTAGTGGATTTCTACTTATTTTATTAAATATCATCTCCACCAAACAGGACAAGCTTGCATCTGTTATAGTTTTGGAGAAAAATGTGTTCATTTCATGTATGCGCGAAATGCCTTAAAAATGCCTTTAAAATGGATTTGGAGCATGGAGACGATTATCTCGGGATTGCAAGATAACCAAACAAAACTTTTAGTGGATTTCTACTTATTTTATTAAATATCATCTCCACCAAACAGGACAAGCTTGCATCTGTTATAGTTTTGGAGAAAAATGTGTTCATTTCATGTATGCGCGAAATGCCTTAAAAATGGCTTTAAAATGGATTTGGAGCATGGAGACGATTATCTCGGGATTGCAAGATAACCAAACAAAACTTTTAGTGGATTTCTACTTATTTTATTAAATATCATCTCCACCAAACAGGACAAGCTTGCATCTGTTATAGTTTTGGAGAAAAATGTGTTCATTTCATGTATGCGCGAAATGCCTTAAAAATGGCTTTAAAATGGATTTGGAGCATGGAGACGATTATCTCGGGATTGCAAGATAACCAAACAAAACTTTTAGTGGATTTCTACTTATTTTATTAAATATCATCTCCACCAAACAGGACAAGCTTGCATCTGTTATAGTTTTGGAGAAAAATGTGTTCATTTCATGTATGCGCGAAATGCCTTAAAAATGGCTTTAAAATGGATTTGGAGCATGGAGACGATTATCTCGGGATTGCAAGATAACCAAACAAAACTTTTAGTGGATTTCTACTTATTTTATTAAATATCATCTCCACCAAACAGGACAAGCTTGCATCTGTTATAGTTTTGGAGAAAAATGTGTTCATTTCATGTATGCGCGAAATGCCTTAAAAATGGCTTTAAAATGGATTTGGAGCATGGAGACGATTATCTCAGGATTGCAAGATAACCAAACAAAACTTTTAGTGGATTTCTACTTATTTTATTAAATATCATCTCCACCAAACAGGACAAGCTTGCATGTGTTATAGTTTTGGAGAAAAATGTGTTCATTTCATGTATGCGCGAAATGCCTTAAAAATGGCTTTAAAATGGATTTGGAGCATGGAGACGATTATCTCGGGATTGCAAGATAACCAAACAAAACTTTTAGTGGATTTCTACTTATTTTATTAAATATCATCTCCACCAAACAGAGCAAGCTTGCATCTGTTAAAGTTTTGGAGAAAAATGTGTTCATTTCATGTATGCGCGAAATGCCTTAAAAATGGCTTTAAAATGGATTTGGAGCATGGAGACGATTATCTCGGGATTGCAAGATAACCAAACAAAACTTTTAGTAAATTTCTACTTATTTTATTAAATATCATCTCCACCAAACAGGACAAGCTTGCATCTGTTATAGTTTTGGAGAAAAATGTGTTCATTTCATGTATGCGCGAAATGCCTTAAAAATGGCTTTAAAATGGATTTGGAGCATGGAGACGATTATCTCGGGATTGCAAGATAACCAAACAAAACTTTTAGTGGATTTCTACTTATTTTATTAAATATCATCTCCACCAAACAGGACAAGCTTGCATCTGTTATAGTTTTGGAGAAAAATGTGTTCATTTCATGTATGCGCGAAATGCCTTAAAAATGGCTTTAAAATGGATTTGGAGCATGGAGACGATTATCTCTGGATTGCAAGATAACCAAACAAAACTTTTAGTGGATTTCTACTTATTTTATTAAATATCATCTCCACCAAACAGGACAAGCTTGCATCTGTTAAAGTTTTGGAGAAAAATGTGTTCATTTCATGTATGCGCGAAATGCCTTAAAAATGGCTTTAAAATGGATTTGGAGCATGGAGACGATTATCTCGGGATTGCAAGATAACCAAACAAAACTTTTAGTGGATTTCTACTTATTTTATTAAATATCATCTCCACCAAACAGGACAAGCTTGCATCTGTTATAGTTTTGGAGAAAAATGTGTTCATTTCATGTATGCGCGAAATGCCTTAAAAATGGCTTTAAAATGGATTTGGAGCATGGAGACGATTATCTCGGGATTGCAAGATAACCAAACAAAACTTTTAGTGGATTTCTACTTATTTTATGAAATATCATCTCCACCAAACAGGACAAGCTTGCATCTGTTATAGTTTTGGAGAAAAATGTGTTCATTTCATGTATGCGCGAAATGCCTTAAAAATGGCTTTAAAATGGATTTGGAGCATGGAGACGATTATCTCGGGATTGCAAGATAACCAAACAAAACTTTTAGTGGATTTCTACTTATTTTATTAAATATCATCTCCACCAAACAGGACAAGCTTGCATCTGTTATAGTTTTGGAGAAAAATGTGTTCATTTCATGTATGCGCGAAATGCCTTAAAAATGGCTTTAAAATGGATTTGGAGCATGGAGACGATTATCTCGGGATTGCAAGATAACCAAACAAAACTTTTAGTGGATTTCTACTTATTTTATTAAATATCATCTCCACCAAACAGGACAAGCTTGCATCTGTTATAGTTTTGGAGAAAAATGTGTTCATTTCATGTATGCGCGAAATGCCTTAAAAATGGCTTTAAAATGGATTTGGAGCATGGAGACGATTATCTCGGGATTGCAAGAGAACCAAACAAAACTTTTAGTGGATTTCTACTTATTTTATTAAATATCATCTCCACCAAACAGGACAAGCTTGCATCTGTTATAGTTTTGGAGAAAAATGTGTTCATTTCATGTATGCGCGAAATGCCTTAAAAATGGCTTTAAAATGGATTTGGAGCATGGAGACGATTATCTCAGGATTGCAAGATAACCAAACAAAACTTTTAGTGGATTTCTACTTATTTTATTAAATATCATCTCCACCAAACAGGACAAGCTTGCATGTGTTATAGTTTTGGAGAAAAATGTGTTCATTTCATGTATGCGCGAAATGCCTTAAAAATGGCTTTAAAATGGATTTGGAGCATGGAGACGATTATCTCGGGATTGCAAGATAACCAAACAAAACTTTTAGTGGATTTCTACTTATTTTATTAAATATCATCTCCACCAAACAGGACAAGCTTGCATCTGTTAAAGTTTTGGAGAAAAATGTGTTCATTTCATGTATGCGCGAAATGCCTTAAAAATGGCTTTAAAATGGATTTGGAGCATGGAGACGATTATCTCGGGATTGCAAGATAACCAAACAAAACTTTTAGTAAATTTCTACTTATTTTATTAAATATCATCTCCACCAAACAGGACAAGCTTGCATCTGTTATAGTTTTGGAGAAAAATGTGTTTATTTCATGTATGCGCGAAATGCCTTAAAAATGGCTTTAAAATGGATTTGGAGCATGGAGACGATTATCTCGGGATTGCAAGATAACCAAACAAAACTTTTAGTGGATTTCTACTTATTTTATTAAATATCATCTCCACCAAACAGGACAAGCTTGCATCTGTTATAGTTTTGGAGAAAAATGTGTTCATTTCATGTATGCGCGAAATGCCTTAAAAATGGCTTTAAAATGGATTTGGAGCATGGAGACGATTATCTCGGGATTGCAATATAACCAAACAAAACTTTTAGTGGATTTCTACTTATTTTATTAAATATCATCTCCACCAAACAGGACAAGCTTGCATCTGTTATAGTTTTGGAGAAAAATGTGTTCATTTCATGTATGCGCGAAATGCCTTAAAAATGGCTTTAAAATGGATTTGGAGCATGGAGACGATTATCTCGGGATTGCAAGATAACCAAACAAAACTTTTAGTGGATTTCTACTTATTTTATTAAATATCATCTCCACCAAACAGGACAAGCTTGCATGTGTTATAGTTTTGGAGAAAAATGTGTTCATTTCATGTATGCGCGAAATGCCTTAAAAATGGCTTTAAAATGGATTTGGAGCATGGAGACGATTATCTCGGGATTGCAAGATAACCAAACAAAACTTTTAGTGGATTTCTACTTATTTTATTAAATATCATCTCCACCAAACAGGACAAGCTTGCATCTGTTATAGTTTTGGAGAAAAATGTGTTCATTTCATGTATGCGCGAAATGCCTTAAAAATGGCTTTAAAATGGATTTGGAGCATGGAGACGATTATCTCGGGATTGCAAGATAACCAAACAAAACTTTTAGTGGATTTCTACTTATTTTATTAAATATCATCTCCACCAAACAGGACAAGCTTGCATGTGTTATAGTTTTGGAGAAAAATGTGTTCATTTCATGTATGCGCGAAATGCCTTAAAAATTACTTTAAAATGGATTTGGAGCATGGAGACGATTATCTCGGGATTGCAAGATAACCAAACAAAACTTTTAGTGGATTTCTACTTATTTTATTAAATATCATCTCCACCAAACAGGACAAGCTTGCATCTGTTAAAGTTTTGGAGAAAAATGTGTTCATTTCATGTATGCGCGAAATGCCTTAAAAATGGCTTTAAAATGGATTTGGAGCATGGAGACGATTATCTCGGGATTGCAAGATAACCAAACAAAACTTTTAGTAAATTTCTACTTATTTTATTAAATATCATCTCCACCAAACAGGACAAGCTTGCATCTGTTATAGTTTTGGAGAAAAATGTGTTCATTTCATGTATGCGCGAAATGCCTTAAAAATGGCTTTAAAATGGATTTGGAGCATGGAGACGATTATCTCGGGATTGCAAGATAACCAAACAAAACTTTTAGTGGATTTCTACTTATTTTATTAAATATCATCTCCACCAAACAGGACAAGCTTGCATCTGTTATAGTTTTGGAGAAAAATGTGTTCATTTCATGTATGCGCGAAATGCCTTAAAAATGGCTTTAAAATGGATTTGGAGCATGGAGACGATTATCTCGGGATTGCAATATAACCAAACAAAACTTTTAGTGGATTTCTACTTATTTTATTAAATATCATCTCCACCAAACAGGACAAGCTTGCATCTGTTATAGTTTTGGAGAAAAATGTGTTCATTTCATGTATGCGCGAAATGCCTTAAAAATGGCTTTAAAATGGATTTGGAGCATGGAGACGATTATCTCGGGATTGCAAGATAACCAAACAAAACTTTTAGTGGATTTCTACTTATTTTATTAAATATCATCTCCACCAAACAGGACAAGCTTGCATGTGTTATAGTTTTTGAGAAAAATGTGTTCATTTCATGTATGCGCGAAATGCCTTAAAAATGGCTTTAAAATGGATTTGGAGCATGGAGACGATTATCTCGGGATTGCAAGATAACCAAACAAAACTTTTAGTGGATTTCTACTTATTTTATTAAATATCATCTCCACCAAACAGGACAAGCTTGCATCTGTTATAGTTTTGGAGAAAAATGTGTTCATTTCATGTATGCGCGAAATGCCTTAAAAATGGCTTTAAAATGGATTTGGAGCATGGAGACGATTATCTCGGGATTGCAATATAACCAAACAAAACTTTTAGTGGATTTCTACTTATTTTATTAAATATCATCTCCACCAAACAGGACAAGCTTGCATCTGTTATAGTTTTGGAGAAAAATGTGTTCATTTCATGTATGCGCGAAATGCCTTAAAAATGGCTTTAAAATGGATTTGGAGCATGGAGACGATTATCTCGGGATTGCAAGATAACCAAACAAAACTTTTAGTGGATTTCTACTTATTTTATTAAATATCATCTCCACCAAACAGGACAAGCTTGCATCTGTTATAGTTTTGGAGAAAAATGTGTTCATTTCATGTATGCGCGAAATGCCTTAAAAATGGCTTTAAAATGGATTTGGAGCATGGAGACGATTATCTCAGGATGGCAATATAAACAAACGAAACTTTTAGTAGATTTCTACTTATTTTATTAAATATTATCTCCACCAAATAGGACAAGCTTGCATCTGTTATAGCTTTGGAGAAAAATGTGTTCATTTCATGTATGCGCGAAATGCCTTAAAAATGGCTTTAAAATGGATTTGGAGCATGGAGACGATTATCTCGGGATTGCAAGATAACCAAACAAAACTTTTAGTGGATTTCTACTTATTTTATTAAATATCATCTCCACCAAACAGGACAAGCTTGCATCTGTTATAGTTTTGGAGAAAAATGTGTTCATTTCATGTATGCGCGAAATGCCTTAAAAATGGCTTTAAAATGGATTTGGAGCATGGAGACGATTATCTCGGGATTGCAAGATAACCAAACAAAACTTTTAGTGGATTTCTACTTATTTTATTAAATATCATCTCCACCAAACAGGACAAGCTTGCATCTGTTATAGTTTTGGAGAAAAATGTGTTCATTTCATGTATGCGCGAAATGCCTTAAAAATGGCTTTAAAATGGATTTGGAGCATGGAGACGATTATCTCGGGATTGCAAGATAACCAAACAAAACTTTTAGTGGATTTCTACTTATTTTATTAAATATCATCTCCACCAAACAGGACAAGCTTGCATGTGTTATAGTTTTGGAGAAAAATGTGTTCATTTCATGTATGCGCAAAATGCCTTTGAAATGGCTTTAAAATGGATTTGGAGCATGGAGACGATTATCTCAGGATGGCAATATAAACAAACGAAACTTTTAGTAGATTTCTACTTATTTTATTAAATATTATCTCCACCAAACAGGACAAGCTTGCATCTGTTATAGTTTTGGAGAAAAATGTGTTCATTTCATGTATGCGCGAAATGCCTTAAAAATGACTTTAAAATGGATTTGGAGCATGGAGACGATTATCTCGGGATTGCAAGATAACCAAACAAAACTTTTAGTGGATTTCTACTTATTTTATTAAATATCATCTCCACCAAACAGGACAAGCTTGCATCTGTTATAGTTTTGGAGAAAAATGTGTTCATTTCATGTATGCGCGAAATGCCTTAAAAATGGCTTTAAAATGGATTTGGAGCATGGAGACGATTATCTCAGGATGGCAATATAAACAAACGAAACTTTTAGTAGATTTCTACTTATTTTATTAAATATTATCTCCACCAAATAGGACAAGCTTGCATCTGTTATAGCTTTGGAGAAAAATGTGTTCATTTCATGTATGCGCGAAATGCCTTAAAAATGGCTTTAAAATGGATTTGGAGCATGGAGACGATTATCTCGGGATTGCAAGATAACCAAACAAAACTTTTAGTGGATTTCTACTTATTTTATTAAATATCATCTCCACCAAACAGGACAAGCTTGCATCTGTTATAGTTTTGGAGAAAAATGTGTTCATTTCATGTATGCGCGAAATGCCTTAAAAATGGCTTTAAAATGGATTTGGAGCATGGAGACGATTATCTCGGGATTGCAAGATAACCAAACAAAACTTTTAGTGGATTTCTACTTATTTTATTAAATATCATCTCCACCAAACAGGACAAGCTTGCATCTGTTATAGTTTTGGAGAAAAATGTGTTCATTTCATGTATGCGCGAAATGCCTTAAAAATGGCTTTAAAATGGATTTGGAGCATGGAGACGATTATCTCGGGATTGCAAGATAACCAAACAAAACTTTTAGTGGATTTCTACTTATTTTATTAAATATCATCTCCACCAAACAGGACAAGCTTGCATGTGTTATAGTTTTGGAGAAAAATGTGTTCATTTCATGTATGCGCAAAATGCCTTTGAAATGGCTTTAAAATGGATTTGGAGCATGGAGACGATTATCTCAGGATGGCAATATAAACAAACGAAACTTTTAGTAGATTTCTACTTATTTTATTAAATATTATCTCCACCAAACAGGACAAGCTTGCATCTGTTATAGTTTTGGAGAAAAATGTGTTCATTTCATGTATGCGCGAAATGCCTTAAAAATGACTTTAAAATGGATTTGGAGCATGGAGACGATTATCTCGGGATTGCAAGATAACCAAACAAAACTTTTAGTGGATTTCTACTTATTTTATTAAATATCATCTCCACCAAACAGGACAAGCTTGCATCTGTTATAGTTTTGGAGAAAAATGTGTTCATTTCATGTATGCGCGAAATGCCTTAAAAATGGCTTTAAAATGGATTTGGAGCATGGAGACGATTATCTCGGGATTGCAAGATAACCAAACAAAACTTTTAGTGGATTTCTACTTATTTTATTAAATATCATCTCCACCAAACAGGACAAGCTTGCATCTGTTATAGTTTTGGAGAAAAATGTGTTCATTTCATGTATGCGCGAAATGCCTTAAAAATGGCTTTAAAATGGATTTGGAGCATGGAGACGATTATCTCGGGATTGCAAGATAACCAAACAAAACTTTTAGTGGATTTCTACTTATTTTATTAAATATCATCTCCACCAAACAGGACAAGCTTGCATCTGTTATAGTTTTGGAGAAAAATGTGTTCATTTCATGTATGCGCGAAATGCCTTAAAAATGGCTTTAAAATGGATTTGGAGCATGGAGACGATTATCTCGGGATTGCAAGATAACCAAACAAAACTTTTAGTGGATTTCTACTTATTTTATTAAATATCATCTCCACCAAACAGGACAAGCTTGCATCTGTTATAGTTTTGGAGAAAAATGTGTTCATTTCATGTATGCGCGAAATGCCTTAAAAATGGCTTTAAAATGGATTTGGAGCATGGAGACGATTATCTCGGGATTGCAATATAACCAAACAAAACTTTTAGTGGATTTCTACTTATTTTATTAAATATCATCTCCACCAAACAGGACAAGCTTGCATCTGTTATAGTTTTGGAGAAAAATGTGTTCATTTCATGTATGCGCGAAATGCCTTAAAAATGGCTTTAAAATGGATTTGGAGCATGGAGACGATTATCTCGGGATTGCAAGATAACCAAACAAAACGTTTAGTGGATTTCTACTTATTTTATTAAATATCATCTCCACCAAACAGGACAAGCTTGCATCTGTTATAGTTTTGGAGAAAAATGTGTTCATTTCATGTATGCGCGAAATGCCTTAAAAATGGCTTTAAAATGGATTTGGAGCATGGAGACGATTATCTCGGGATTGCAAGATAACCGAACAAAACTTTTAGTGGATTTCTACTTATTTTATTAAATATCATCTCCACCAAACAGGACAAGCTTGCATCTGTTATAGTTTTGGAGAAAAATGTGTTCATTTCATGTATGCGCGAAATGCCTTAAAAATGGCTTTAAAATGGATTTGGAGCATGGAGACGATTATCTCGGGATTGCAAGATAACCAAACAAAACTTTTAGTGGATTTCTACTTATTTTATTAAATATCATCTCCACCAAACAGGACAAGCTTGCATGTGTTATAGTTTTGGAGAAAAATGTGCTAATTTCATGTATGCGCAAAATGCCTTTGAAATGGCTTTAAAATGGATTTGGAGCATGGAGACGATTATCTCGGGATTGCAAGATAACCAAACAAAACTTTTAGTGGATTTCTACTTATTTTATTAAATATTATCTCCACCAAACAGGACAAGCTTGCATCTGTTATAGCTTTGGAGAAAAATGTGTTCATTTCATGTATGCGCGAAATGCCTTAAAAATGGCTTTAAAATGGATTTGGAGCATGGAGACGATTATCTCGGGATTGCAAGATAACCAAACAAAACTTTTAGTGGATTTCTACTTATTTTATTAAATATCATCTCCACCAAACAGGACAAGCTTGCATCTGTTATAGTTTTGGAGAAAAATGTGTTCATTTCATGTATGCGCGAAATGCCTTAAAAATGGCTTTAAAATGGATTTGGAGCATGGAGACGATTATCTCGGGATTGCAAGATAACCAAACAAAACTTTTAGTGGATTTCTACTTATTTTATTAAATATCATCTCCACCAAACAGGACAAGCTTGCATCTGTTATAGTTTTGGAGAAAAATGTGTTCATTTCATGTATGCGCGAAATGCCTTAAAAATGGCTTTAAAATGGATTTGGAGCATGGAGACGATTATCTCGGGATTGCAATATAACCAAACAAAACTTTTAGTGGATTTCTACTTATTTTATTAAATATCATCTCCACCAAACAGGACAAGCTTGCATCTGTTATAGTTTTGGAGAAAAATGTGTTCATTTCATGTATGCGCGAAATGCCTTAAAAATGGCTTTAAAATGGATTTGGAGCATGGAGACGATTATCTCGGGATTGCAAGATAACCAAACAAAACTTTTAGTGGATTTCTACTTATTTTATTAAATATCATCTCCACCAAACAGGACAAGCTTGCATCTGTTATAGTTTTGGAGAAAAATGTGTTCATTTCATGTATGCGCGAAATGCCTTAAAAATGGCTTTAAAATGGATTTGGAGCATGGAGACGATTATCTCGGGATTGCAAGATAACCAAACAAAACTTTTAGTGGATTTCTACTTATTTTATTAAATATCATCTCCACCAAACAGGACAAGCTTGCATGTGTTATAGTTTTGGAGAAAAATGTGTTCATTTCATGTATGCGCGAAATGCCTTAAAAATGGCTTTAAAATGGATTTGGAGCATGGAGACGATTATCTCGGGATTGCAAGATAACCAAACAAAACTTTTAGTGGATTTCTACTTATTTTATTAAATATCATCTCCACCAAACAGGACAAGCTTGCATCTGTTATAGTTTTGGAGAAAAATGTGTTCATTTCATGTATGCGCGAAATGCCTTAAAAATGGCTTTAAAATGGATTTGGAGCATGGAGACGATTATCTCGGGATTGCAATATAACCAAACAAAACTTTTAGTGGATTTCTACTTATTTTATTAAATATCATCTCCTCCAAACAGGACAAGCTTGCATCTGTTATAGTTTTGGAGAAAAATGTGTTCATTTCATGTATGCGCGAAATGCCTTAAAAATGGCTTTAAAATGGATTTGGAGCATGGAGACGATTATCTCGGGATTGCAAGATAACCAAACAAAACTTTTAGTGGATTTCTACTAATTTTATTAAATATCATCTCCACCAAACAGGACAAGCTTGCATCTGTTATAGTTTTGGAGAAAAATGTGTTCATTTCATGGATTTGGAGCATGGAGACGAATATCTCGGGATTGCAAGATAACCAAACAAAACTTTTAGTGGATTTCTACTTATTTTATTAAATATCATCTCCACCAAACAGGACAAGCTTGCATGTGTTATAGTTTTGGAGAAAAATGTGTTCATTTCATGTATGCGCAAAATGCCTTTGAAATGGCTTTAAAATGGATTTGGAGCATGGAGACGATTATCTCAGGATGGCAATATAAACAAACGAAACTTTTAGTAGATTTCTACTTATTTTATTAAATATTATCTCCACCAAACAGGACATGCTTGCATCTGTTATAGTTTTGGAGAAAAATGTGTTCATTTCATGTATGCGCGAAATGCCTTAAAAATGACTTTAAAATGGATTTGGAGCATGGAGACGATTATCTCGGGGTTGCAAGATAACCAAACAAAACTTTTAGTGGATTTCTACTTATTTTATTAAATATCATCTCCACCAAACAGGACAAGCTTGCATCTGTTATAGTTTTGGAGAAAAATGTGTTCATTTCATGTATGCGCGAAATGCCTTAAAAATGGCTTTAAAATGGATTTGGAGCATGGAGACGATTATCTCGGGATTGCAAGATAACCAAACAAAACTTTTAGTGGATTTCTACTTATTTTATTAAATATCATCTCCACCAAACAGGACAAGCTTGCATGTGTTATAGTTTTGGAGAAAAATGTGTTCATTTCATGTATGCGCGAAATGCCTTAAAAATGGCTTTAAAATGGATTTGGAGCATGCAGACGATTATCTCGGGATTGCAAGATAACCAAACAAAACTTTTAGTGGATTTCTACTTATTTTATTAAATATCATCTCCACCAAACAGGACAAGCTTGCATCTGTTATAGTTTTGGAGAAAAATGTGTTCATTTCATGTATGCGCGAAATGCCTTAAAAATGGCTTTAAAATGGATTTGGAGCATGGAGACGATTATCTCGGGATTGCAATATAACCAAACAAAACTTTTAGTGGATTTCTACTTATTTTATTAAATATCATCTCCACCAAACAGGACAAGCTTGCATCTGTTATAGTTTTGGAGAAAAATATGTTCATTTCATGTATGCGCGAAATGCCTTAAAAATGGCTTTAAAATGGATTTGGAGCATGGAGACGATTATCTCGGGATTGCAAGATAACCAAACAAAACTTTTAGTGGATTTCTACTTATTTTATTAAATATCATCTCCACCAAACAGGACAAGCTTGCATCTGTTATAGTTTTGGAGAAAAATGTGTTCATTTCATGTATGCGCGAAATGCCTTAAAAATGGCTTTAAAATGGATTTGGAGCATGGAGACGATTATCTCAGGATGGCAATATAAACAAACGAAACTTTTAGTAGATTTCTACTTATTTTATTAAATATTATCTCCACCAAATAGGACAAGCTTGCATCTGTTATAGCTTTGGAGAAAAATGTGTTCATTTCATGTATGCGCGAAATGCCTTAAAAATGGCTTTAAAATGGATTTGGAGCATGGAGACGATTATCTCGGGATTGCAAGATAACCAAACAAAACTTTTAGTGGATTTCTACTTATTTTATTAAATATCATCTCCACCAAACAGGACAAGCTTGCATCTGTTATAGTTTTGGAGAAAAATGTGTTCATTTCATGTATGCGCGAAATGCCTTAAAAATGGCTTTAAATGGATTTGGAGCATGGAGACGATTATCTCGGGATTGCAAGATAACCAAACAAAACTTTTAGTGGATTTCTACTTATTTTATTAAATATCATCTCCACCAAACAGGACAAGCTTGCATCTGTTATAGTTTTGGAGAAAAATGTGTTCATTTCATGTATGCGCGAAATGCCTTAAAAATGGCTTTAAAATGGATTTGGAGCATGGAGACGATTATCTCGGGATTGCAAGATAACCAAACAAAACTTTTAGTGGATTTCTACTTATTTTATTAAATATCATCTCCACCAAACAGGACAAGCTTGCATGTGTTATAGTTTTGGAGAAAAATGTGTTCATTTCATGTATGCGCAAAATGCCTTTGAAATGGCTTTAAAATGGATTTGGAGCATGGAGACGATTATCTCAGGATGGCAATATAAACAAACGAAACTTTTAGTAGATTTCTACTTATTTTATTAAATATTATCTCCACCAAACAGGACAAGCTTGCATCTGTTATAGTTTTGGAGAAAATGTGTTCATTTCATGTATGCGCGAAATGCCTTAAAAATGACTTTAAAATGGATTTGGAGCATGGAGACGATTATCTCGGGATTGCAAGATAACCAAACAAAACTTTTAGTGGATTTCTACTTATTTTATTAAATATCATCTCCACCAAACAGGACAAGCTTGCATCTGTTATAGTTTTGGAGAAAAATGTGTTCATTTCATGTATGCGCGAAATGCCTTAAAATGGCTTTAAAATGGATTTGGAGCATGGAGACGATTATCTCGGGATTGCAAGATAACCAAACAAAACTTCTAGTGGATTTCTACTTATTTTATTAAATATCATCTCCACCAAACAGGACAAGCTTGCATCTGTTATAGTTTTGGAGAAAAATGTGTTCATTTCATGTATGCGCGAAATGCCTTAAAAATGCCTTTAAAATGGATTTGGAGCATGGAGACGATTATCTCGGGATTGCAAGATAACCAAACAAAACTTTTAGTGGATTTCTACTTATTTTATTAAATATCATCTCCACCAAACAGGACAAGCTTGCATCTGTTATAGTTTTGGAGAAAAATGTGTTCATTTCATGTATGCGCGAAATGCCTTAAAAATGGCTTTAAAATGGATTTGGAGCATGGAGACGATTATCTCGGGATTGCAAGATAACCAAACAAAACTTTTAGTGGATTTCTACTTATTTTATTAAATATCATCTCCACCAAACAGGACAAGCTTGCATCTGTTATAGTTTTGGAGAAAAATGTGTTCATTTCATGTATGCGCGAAATGCCTTAAAAATGGCTTTAAAATGGATTTGGAGCATGGAGACGATTATCTCGGGATTGCAATATAACCAAACAAAACTTTTAGTGGATTTCTACTTATTTTATTAAATATCATCTCCACCAAACAGGACAAGCTTGCATCTGTTATAGTTTTGGAGAAAAATGTGTTCATTTCATGTATGCGCGAAATGCCTTAAAAATGGCTTTAAAATGGATTTGGAGCATGGAGACGATTATCTCGGGATTGCAAGATAACCAAACAAAACGTTTAGTGGATTTCTACTTATTTTATTAAATATCATCTCCACCAAACAGGACAAGCTTGCATCTGTTATAGTTTTGGAGAAAAATGTGTTAATTTCATGTATGCGCGAAATGCCTTAAAAATGGCTTTAAAATGGATTTGGAGCATGGAGACGATTATCTCGGGATTGCAAGATAACCAAACAAAACTTTTAGTGGATTTCTACTTATTTTATTAAATATCATCTCCACCAAACAGGACAAGCTTGCATCTGTTATAGTTTTGGAGAAAAATGTGTTCATTTCATGTATGCGCGAAATGCCTTAAAAATGGCTTTAAAATGGATTTGGAGCATGGAGACGATTATCTCGGGATTGCAAGATAACCAAACAAAACTTTTAGTGGATTTCTACTTATTTTATTAAATATCATCTCCACCAAACAGGACAAGCTTGCATGTGTTATAGTTTTGGAGAAAAATGTGTTAATTTCATGTATGCGCAAAATGCCTTTGAAATGGCTTTAAAATGGATTTGGAGCATGGAGACGATTATCTCGGGATTGCAAGATAACCAAACAAAACTTTTAGTGGATTTCTACTTATTTTATTAAATATTATCTCCACCAAACAGGACAAGCTTGCATCTGTTATAGCTTTGGAGAAAAATGTGTTCATTTCATGTATGCGCGAAATGCCTTAAAAATGGCTTTAAAATGGATTTGGAGCATGGAGACGATTATCTCGGGATTGCAAGATAACCAAACAAAACTTTTAGTGGATTTCTACTTATTTTATTAAATATCATCTCCACCAAACAGGACAAGCTTGCATCTGTTATAGTTTTGGAGAAAAATGTGTTCATTTCATGTATGCGCGAAATGCCTTAAAAATGGCTTTAAAAATGGATTTGGAGCATGGAGACGATTATCTCGGGATTGCAAGATAACCAAACAAAACTTTTAGTGGATTTCTACTTATTTTATTAAATATCATCTCCACCAAACAGGACAAGCTTGCATCTGTTATAGTTTTGGAGAAAAATGTGTTCATTTCATGTATGCGCGAAATGCCTTAAAAATGGCTTTAAAATGGATTTGGAGCATGGAGACGATTATCTCGGGATTGCAAGATAACCAAACAAAACTTTTAGTGGATTTCTACTTATTTTATTAAATATCATCTCCACCAAACAGGACAAGCTTGCATCTGTTATAGTTTTGGAGAAAAATGTGTTCATTTCATGTATGCGCGAAATGCCTTAAAAATGCCTTTAAAATGGATTTGGAGCATGGAGACGATTATCTCGGATTGCAAGATAACCAAACAAAACTTTTAGTGGATTTCTACTTATTTTATTAAATATCATCTCCACCAAACAGGACAAGCTTGCATCTGTTATAGTTTTGGAGAAAAATGTGTTCATTTCATGTATGCGCGAAATGCCTTAAAAATGGCTTTAAAATGGATTTGGAGCATGGAGACGATTATCTCGGATTGCAAGATAACCAAACAAAACTTTTAGTGGATTTCTACTTATTTTATTAAATATCATCTCCACCAAACAGGACAAGCTTGCATCTGTTATAGTTTTGGAGAAAAATGTGTTCATTTCATGTATGCGCGAAATGCCTTAAAAATGGCTTTAAAATGGATTTGGAGCATGGAGACGATTATCTCGGGATGGCAATATAAACAAACGAAACTTTTAGTAGATTTCTACTTATTTTATTAAATATTATCTCCACCAAACAGGACAAGCTTGCATCTGTTATAGTTTTGGAGAAAAATGTGTTCATTTCATGTATGCGCGAAATGCCTTAAAAATGACTTTAAAATGGATTTGGAGCATGGAGACGTTTATCTCGGGATTGCAAGATAACCAAACAAAACTTTTAGTGGATTTCTACTTATTTTATTAAATATCATCTCCACCAAACAGGACAAGCTTGCATCTGTTATAGTTTTGGAGAAAAATGTGTTCATTTCATGTATGCGCGAAATGCCTTAAAAATGGCTTTAAAATGGATTTGGAGCATGGAGACGATTATCTCGGGATTGCAAGATAACCAAACAAACTTTTAGTGGATTTCTACTTATTTTATTAAATATCATCTCCACCAAACAGGACAAGCTTGCATCTGTTATAGTTTTGGAGAAAAATGTGTTCATTTCATGTATGCGCGAAATGCCTTAAAAATGCCTTTAAAATGGATTTGGAGCATGGAGACGATTATCTCGGGATTGCAAGATAACCAAACAAAACTTTTAGTGGATTTCTACTTATTTTATTAAATATCATCTCCACCAAACAGGACAAGCTTGCATCTGTTATAGTTTTGTAGAAAAATGTGTTCATTTCATGTATGCGCGAAATGCCTTAAAAATGGCTTTAAAATGGATTTGGAGCATGGAGACGATTATCTCGGGATTGCAAGATAACCAAACAAAACTTTTAGTGGATTTCTACTTATTTTATTAAATATCATCTCCACCAAACAGGACAAGCTTGCATCTGTTATAGTTTTGGAGAAAAATGTGTTCATTTCATGTATGCGCGAAATGCCTTAAAAATGGCTTTAAAATGGATTTGGAGCATGGAGACGATTATCTCGGGATTGCAATATAACCAAACAAAACTTTTAGTGGATTTCTACTTATTTTATTAAATATCATCTCCACCAAACAGGACAAGCTTGCATCTGTTATAGTTTTGGAGAAAAATGTGTTCATTTCATGTATGCGCGAAATGCCTTAAAAATGGCTTTAAAATGGATTTGGAGCATGGAGACGATTATCTCGGGATTGCAAGATAACCAAACAAAACGTTTAGTGGATTTCTACTTATTTTATTAAATATCATCTCCACCAAACAGGACAAGCTTGCATCTGTTATAGTTTTGGAGAAAAATGTGTTCATTTCATGTATGCGCGAAATGCCTTAAAAATGGCTTTAAAATGGATTTGGAGCATGGAGACGATTATCTCAGGATGGCAATATAAACAAACGAAACTTTTAGTAGATTTCTACTTATTTTATTAAATATTATCTCCACCAAATAGGACAAGCTTGCATCTGTTATAGCTTTGGAGAAAAATGTGTTCATTTCATGTATGCGCGAAATGCCTTAAAAATGGCTTTAAAATGGATTTGGAGCATGGAGACGATTATCTCGGGATTGCAAGATAACCAAACAAAACTTTTAGTGGATTTCTACTTATTTTATTAAATATCATCTCCACCAAACAGGACAAGCTTGCATCTGTTATAGTTTTGGAGAAAAATGTGTTCATTTCATGTATGCGCGAAATGCCTTAAAAATGGCTTTAAAATGGATTTGGAGCATGGAGACGATTATCTCGGGATTGCAAGATAACCAAACAAAACTTTTAGTGGATTTCTACTTATTTTATTAAATATCATCTCCACCAAACAGGACAAGCTTGCATCTGTTATAGTTTTGGAGAAAAATGTGTTCATTTCATGTATGCGCGAAATGCCTTAAAAATGGCTTTAAAATGGATTTGGAGCATGGAGACGATTATCTCGGGATTGCAAGATAACCAAACAAAACTTTTAGTGGATTTCTACTTATTTTATTAAATATCATCTCCACCAAACAGGACAAGCTTGCATGTGTTATAGTTTTGGAGAAAAATGTGTTCATTTCATGTATGCGCAAAATGCCTTTGAAATGGCTTTAAAATGGATTTGGAGCATGGAGACGATTATCTCAGGATGGCAATATAAACAAACGAAACTTTTAGTAGATTTCTACTTATTTTATTAAATATTATCTCCACCAAACAGGACAAGCTTGCATCTGTTATAGTTTTGGAGAAAAATGTGTTCATTTCATGTATGCGCGAAATGCCTTAAAAATGACTTTAAAATGGATTTGGAGCATGGAGACGATTATCTCGGGATTGCAAGATAACCAAACAAAACTTTTAGTGGATTTCTACTTATTTTATTAAATATCATCTCCACCAAACAGGACAAGCTTGCATCTGTTATAGTTTTGGAGAAAAATGTGTTCATTTCATGTATGCGCGAAATGCCTTAAAAATGGCTTTAAAATGGATTTGGAGCATGGAGACGATTATCTCGGGATTGCAAGATAACCAAACAAAACTTTTAGTGGATTTCTACTTATTTTATTAAATATCATCTCCACCAAACAGGACAAGCTTGCATCTGTTATAGTTTTGGAGAAAAATGTGTTCATTTCATGTATGCGCGAAATGCCTTAAAAATGGCTTTAAAATGGATTTGGAGCATGGAGACGATTATCTCGGGATTGCAAGATAACCAAACAAAACTTTTAGTGGATTTCTACTTATTTTATTAAATATCATCTCCACCAAACAGGACAAGCTTGCATCTGTTATAGTTTTGGAGAAAAATGTGTTCATTTCATGTATGCGCGAAATGCCTTAAAAATGGCTTTAAAATGGATTTGGAGCATGGAGACGATTATCTCGGGATTGCAAGATAACCAAACAAAACTTTTAGTGGATTTCTACTTATTTTATTAAATATCATCTCCACCAAACAGGACAAGCTTGCATCTGTTATAGTTTTGGAGAAAAATGTGTTCATTTCATGTATGCGCGAAATGCCTTAAAAATGGCTTTAAAATGGATTTGGAGCATGGAGACGATTATCTCGGGATTGCAATATAACCAAACAAAACTTTTAGTGGATTTCTACTTATTTTATTAAATATCATCTCCACCAAACAGGACAAGCTTGCATCTGTTATAGTTTTGGAGAAAAATGTGTTCATTTCATGTATGCGCGAAATGCCTTAAAAATGGCTTTAAAATGGATTTGGAGCATGGAGACGATTATCTCGGGATTGCAGATAA
>NW_027442813.1:0-76653 GCF_048569485.1 Anomaloglossus baeobatrachus
TCACGTGCATAAGGTACTGAGACATATACATGTTCACACCATTATAAAGAACAAAGTATAAACATTGAGGTTTTTCTCACACCCATGTTCCTGTGTTCTTTGATATGATATGTGTTCATTTCCTTCACTATATAGGATTGCAAGTTTTCCATTTGTACCTTAATGGCAATGACGCTATACAATTGAACACATATCATCCTGTTATCCATATAGGTGTGTATTTACCTGCTTGACTATTTTTGGTTGTTTGATCCAGAATGTTTCTCCAGATAGGTCATGTGGAAATTTTCTTTCCTCAGTACAAATGTTTTCACTATGGCTTTGGAAAAATTTTTTGTATGTGCATCATGGTCATTTGACCCATTGTACTCTCAAGTAGCAATATATTGTACTGTTATGTTGTACTATGTACTAATTACGTGTTTATATGGTTTTGTAACCCTTTATGATCTTAGATAACTTTATCCTTGATAAAGACCTAAAAACAAGGTCGAAACGTTGGATGAATTATCCTTTTGCACAAATAAAGAATTTTCAGCATTCCAAGAGTTCTTTTCTTACGTTATTGATCACTATAGTGTGCCAGAGCTATTTCTATTGAATTGACTCTTATTTTTTCTGAGCACCTGCTATATACACAGTGACCCAGACATATTCAAGTTTCATTCAGAAGGCAGAGGGAAGCCTTAGCAGCTGAGCCTATATCTTGGCTTGTGAGCATTAGAACAGGCCGGCGATTACAGGGTAACATGAAAAATGTCCAGCTTGCATTATGACTAGAACATGACAATATCCTTTTAAGTACTAACCTATGATGCGTTCCTAAGCAGTTGATGTTATATGTTCTACATTTCATTTTCTGCATACTTTACAAGTAGTAGAATTTGCTTTGATATAGGCAACTGGATTTTCACAATGAAAAGGCAAAGGATAACGCCCGAAAAAGACGCCATACATTATGTCAGTGCCATCACTGACAAACCTGGATTGACCATGAAATACATCAATCCCCTTAAAGGTGAGTTAAAACAAGTTTTAACTAAATTGCCTTAATATTGTCATGCATTAGAATGACTGTCTTAGGTAATGATAAATATTTTCTACAGGAAGAGGAGTGTTTGCTGAAACTGAAATCGAAAAAGGGAGTTTTGTTGCAGAATATCGAGGCGAGCTCACGTATGCACTTACGATGGTAGACAACTACTCGAGATTTATGGTTGTGGTACAAGTCAAAGATCTAATGGCCCATACTGCAGCGAAGGTCTTCCAAGCACACTTATGCAGACCTCATGGCTACTCAGAGAGAGTCCTCACAGATCAAGGCACAGCCTTTGAAGCGGAAATCTTCAAGGACTTCTGCAGCTTTTACCGATGCAGGAAGATGCGCACTACACCCTACCATGCTCAAACCAATGGTTATCAACCTGCTCAGGACTTTACCCCATATTCCAGATGTGGCCTTACAAGTGATTTATAGAGGGGTAACAATACGTTGGGATCACCGGATCTAATCTCCCTTTTTATACACCCTAAAATCTTGTTTGCTTTAGAATAAACAATAACATCATAAAGGTATAGCAGTACCGTTTCAAAGTTTCGGTGTCCCAAGCAGCATTCCATCAGCCTCTGGAAGGTTCCTGGCAAATTGCACAGCTCGAAGGGCATGCTTTTGAACTCGCAGAGACCCATCGGGGTGGCAAAGGCGGTCTTCTCCCGGTCTGCCTCAGCAACGGACACTTGCCAATAGCGACTAGTGAGATCAAGGGTAGAAAAATAATTTGCAGTTCTCAATGCAGCTAGCTATTCCTCAATACAGGGGAGTGGTGCTGTCCTTCTTCTTTAACAGGACCAACGGAGCTGCCCAGAGGCTACAACTGTCACGGATAACCCCAGCCTCCTTCATGTTGCTCAACATGTCCTTGGTACACTGGTAATGTGCAGGTAGTTTTGGCTTATATCTCTCTTTGATGGGTGGGTGTGCACTTGTGGGGATGTAGTGTTTGACCCCTTTTATTCTTCAAAAGTCTAGCGGATGTTTGCTGAAGACTTGCTCGTATTCTTGCACTAGCCTGTAGACCCCCTTCTTGTGATGTGAAGGTGTGGAGTCAGTGCCTACGTGTAATTCCTTACACCACTCCTCTGGCTGACTTGGTGAGCTGTCACTGAATGGGTGGGCTGAAGCAATGGTGGATGCTGCTGTTTGGATAGCATGTGTATCTACTGAGAACAGCTTATCAATGGTGGCAAATCGGAGCAGCTTAATCTCTTGCTCTCCGCAGTTCAACACTCTCATGGGCACTCTTCCCTTCCATATTAATGAATAAAACTATGATGTAAATAGCATATAGATACCCCACAAATGCAGATAAAAGTAGGTTATGGGAAAAGGGGGAAGAGAGAAACAGGAAAATAGTGGAATAAAGTATACCTTCCAGGTGGGAGAGGAAATGGCAGCACAGCCAGTGGAGGTGAAGCAAGGGGAGCCTGCAACTAAAGAGTTGAGAGCGTTATCACATGGTGACTGAGCCTGATTGTAACGGGAGCATAGAGGTGCCGATCCTGTCTTACCTGCGTTGGTGTAGAAGTGGGTGTCCTGTGGTGGAGTCAGCTATGTGCAGTGGTGGCCGTGGGTTCTTTTATGTGCGACCGTAGTAATAACTGCGCCCACTTCCTGTATGGGAGTGGAATGCAGTGAGGGTAATGGAACGCACGCCTGCGCATTTGTGTTTAACGTCGCGCATGTGCAGAACGGAGAAAAGGCTGCGCTCACTTCCTAATGAAAGGGAGTGAGACGCATCTGGGAAGGGAAGGGAAAAGATTAGGGTTTGGGGATGATGAAAGGGCTTTCTACGGGCAAGGATGGCAAAGGGTGGCAGTGACGGAAAGTCAGGCAGCCTGTCCTGTCCTGTCCTGTCCGTCCGTCTTTTTGTATCATGAATTGGAAAGACTGCAAGGGGGAGGGGAGGTGCTTGTGTCCAAAAGGAGGAGTTATTCAGATTCATTGCAGTGGGCGGCGGCTGCAAAAAGCACCATTCTTCTTGTTTTTGCTCTGCAAAACAGCCTTTTCAAGGGTTGGCTTGGGTGACAAAATGTCTTCTGTAGGCGTGGGTTTGTCTCCCTCTCCCTAAGATGTGTCCGGTATAGGCCAGGGTGCCACTCAAGGCCGTAACCAATTCGGGTTATAGCTTCTCGGCCTTTTGGCTAAGATCAAGTGTAGTTTCGGAGGACGCTACCTTGGTCGGTACTGGAAGGTGCCTCAAGGTCTGCCGGCCTTGAGGAAGTGTGTGCGCCTTCTGGTGACACATAGCCCTCTTGTGCCTGGACGGTTCCCAGGCAACGGGAGGCGATCACCTTTGTTATTTTGAAGTCCTACTGATAAACAGAAAAAAAAAAAATTAAATCTGTTCTTATCAGTTTAATATCTGATACGTCCCCTCTCTGGGGACCATATATTAAATGGATTTTTAGAACAAGGAGATGGAAAAAATCTTGCTCTGTCCACTGCACGCATTGACCTGGTATTGCAGTACCTCCAGGACCGGTGCACCCCTTCTTAACCCAGTTTCCAAAAGCAGAACTCAATTCACCTGATTCAAATGAGCCCCATTAGTGAATTGAAAGAAAGCAAAAACTTTATATGCACCTCAATTTGGCCAATTCACTTTTCACACTTTCACCCTTTTTTTTATCTTTCACACCTTTTACTTGCTTTATTGATGCAAAAAGCTGTGCCAAATAGCAAACTCATCTCCACTCAACTTGACCAACTCTGCTATGTCCCGTGCAGTATCTTATTCTCAGTCTTATCTAGATCATTTGCAATTGAATAGAATAGATCCCTTTTGGCTGCTTATGACTGTGTAAAATATGTAGTTTTACTGGGCTGGGATGAGAGAATCCATTGAAGCATGGTGTAGGGATTGTGGTTCCTGTGTGCTAAGAAGAGAGGCTGGCACCAGCCAGAAAGCCCCATTGCAGCCAATAATCACTTAATAACTTTTTCAACTTGTCATCATATGGGAGGCCTTCCATTCCTTGTAGTAGTCTAGTTGCCCACCTTTGAACTGACTCTAACTTCTGAATGTCCTTATTAAAATGTGGAGCCCAAAACTGGTTCCCATATTCCAGATGTAGCCTTACAAGTGATTTATAGAGGTGTAACAATACGTTGGGATCACGGGATCTAATCTCCCTTTTTATACACCCTAAAATCTTGTCCCAAGCAGCATTCCATCAGCCTCTGGAAGGTTCCTGGCGCATTGCACAGCTCGAAGGGCATGCTTTTGAACTCGCAGAGACCCATAGGGGTGGCGAAGGCGGTCTTCTCCCGGTCTGCCTCAGCAACGGACACTTGCCAATAGTGACTAGTGAGATCAAGGGTAGAAAAATAATTTGCAGTTCTCAATGCAGCTAGCGATTCCTCAATACGGGGAGTGGTGCCGTCCTTCTTTTTTAACAGGATCAACAGAGCTGCCCAAAGGCTACAACTGTCACGGATAACCCCAGCCGCCTTCATGTTGCTCAACATGTCCTTGGTACACTGGCAATGTGAAGGTGGTATTGGCTTATAGCTCTCTTTGATGGGTGGGTGTGCACCTGTGGGGATGTGGTGTTGGACCCCTTTTATTCCCCCAAAATCTAGCGGGCTTCCCACCGGTAACCCGCTCCCCAGCTTGGATGGATGCTGAGGGAGCCCCTTTTGCCCGCAGGCTCTGGCCCTGGGAACTGTAGCCTTGGCGGTGACTGTGCTTCCCTCTACGGTGTGAGCTGTTGCCTTCAATCGGGTCTTGACTGCTGGGAAACCCTGGAGGTTCCTGTCGCTAACGGATTTGACCGGTTTTACGGCGACTCCTAGCCCGGTTGGGGTCCGTAGGCCCTGCCGGATGGTGCTGGCTTCTCTTCACTCCCCGATCTGGTACCGGCGGGCCACCGCCCATCCCCGGTCCGTACGGTTCACTCCAATCAGCCTCTCCTGCAGAAGGTCACCACCGTCTGCCAACCTTGCTGAGTGCCCGGGCCACACACCCGGACACGGTCAGTCTCCTCTCCTCTTCACTTCTCTAACTCCAAAACTGATCTCTAATCTGACTCCTTTTCCCGCCTCCAGGACTGTGAACTCCTCGGTGGGTGGGATCAACCGCCTGGCCCACCCCCTGGTGTGGACATCAGCCCCTGGAGGAAGGCAACTAGGATTTGTGTTTAGCTTCGGTGTGCCTAGCCGGAGTGTAGAGTGTGTTGGTGTAGTACCTGTGACGACCTGGCTTGTCCAGGGCGCCACATTCCCCTATAGTAAAATGCAGACCGTCCGCGGGCTGCCCGTCCATCACCGGTTTTATTTTCACAACTGAAAAAGAATAAAACGGTAAAACATGTAAAAGCATCATAAACATTTTACAACGGTACAGCTTCCGCTCTTCTCCCACCCAAACAACCTGGCCCTGATGCTGCCCCTAAGAAGCGGGCAGCACCCCTTGACCCCAGTCCAGCACCAAGTTGCCCGAGCGGGTTCTGTCTCTTTCAGGGGGCCCACGTCCAAGGGGACCCCTGAACCCCCGGAGGATCGCCACCGGTTACGGTAGTGGCGGGCCTAGGCCATCCCTTTCCTCCAGGCCCATCCTCCCAAATCAGCCTCTCCGGAGGCGGTAACGGTGTCAAGCCAACAAACATTTTTATTTACATTGCACTAAGTTTGTGGTTGCCCTGCAAGTTCTCGGGCTTGTCCGTAAGCAGTTCCTTACGCAATGGTTGCACAGTCCCTACGGGGACAACAGTTGCCGGCAACGGCCGGTTTAATCACGGTTCAATCAGGTAAACTTCTTTGGTTGATCATCTTTACTTATCATTTAAAACTTTCAAACTGGTACACTCAACACATAAAGCCCCCCCCTTTTAAAGAGTAGTTTCCCTGTACCTAAGTGGGGGTCTACCTAGGTTGGGGCGAGTGGACCTTCGGGGTCCGGTGTCAGTGGTGACAGGCAGTGGGGCAGAGGGAACAGTCAGTTCCTCCTCCCTGCTATCATGTGGGGCAGGCGGAGGCGTAGGGGAGCTGGGTACAGGTACATCCCTGGGCACTGGCTCGCGGTTAACCGTTTCCATCATTTCTTCATCCACGGGTTGTGGGAACAGTATCACTGGAAGGATCACCGCACCGTTCTGTGTAGGCCAGTCTGCTGGAAAATCACCCATCATGGTGTGGATTACCTCTTTTTCCTTCTCCACTGGACTGGGAACTGGAGCCTCATCCGCTACTCTCAATGCTGGTGGGCACTTCTTCAGGTGGTCTCGGGAAACCGTGGCCAAAGTCCCCCCCTGGTCACGGCTGATCTGGTAGGCCTTCCCATTCTCCCATCCTGTGGGCTGGACTACATACGGGGTTTTTTCCCATTGATCATCCAGCTTGTGGGCCCTTCTTTTCCGCTTCAGCACTACATCCCCAGGTTGGAAGGAACCGGCAGGCGCCTTCTTGTTGAAGCACTGCTCCTGTTGTCCCCGACTCCGGCACAAGTTCTTTTCAACATACTCCTGGACCTGTCGGTACTGTGTCCTCCGCCGAGTGTCCCATTCAGCTGTCGACAGGAGTGCTTCTGAAGCTTCCAAGCCCATTTCCAGATCCACTGGTAGCCGGCCGGGACGAGCTCTCATCAGGTATGCTGGAGTGCATTTCGTAGAGCTGGAAGGGATTTTGTTGTACATATCGACCAGGTCAGGTAGCTTCTCCAGCCACAGGTTCCGCTCTTCCAGTGGTAACGTCTTGAGGAGGCCCAGGACCAAGTGGTTCATCTTTTCACAAATGCCATTGGTTTGGGCGTGGTAAGGCGTGGTCCGGATTTTCTTGCAGCCGTACAACTGGCAGAATTCCTGGAATACCTCTGCTTCAAAGGCCGGACCCTGGTCGGTAAGCACCCTCTCCGGGTACCAATGCGGTCAACAGAAATAAGCCTGGAAAGCCTTAGCAGCGGTGCGGCCGGTTAAGTCCTTAACTGGGACAACCACCAGGAACCTCGAGTAGTGGTCTACGATGGTCAGAGCGTAGGTGTACCCACTTCGGCTGGGGGTGAGCTTTACATGGTCAAGGGCAACCAGCTCCAGCGGTTGGTGTGTAATGATCGGGTGTAGGGGTGCCTTCTGGCTGGCCTCGTCCTTCCTTCTCAATGCGCAAGGGCCACATTCTCGGCACCAGGCCTCCACAGATTCCCGCATTCCACTCCAATAGAACCGCTCTCTTAACAACATCTCTAGCTTCTTCCACCCGAAGTGCACTGCACCATCATGGTATGCTTGCAGGACGGTGGGCACGTTAGCCTGGGGAATCACCAGCTGGCGGATCTTCTCGTGAGTCTTTGGATTAATCAGCTCGCGATACAACTTCCCCTGGTGTAGGTATAGCCGGGTCTGTTCTTGCCACAGACGTTGGGCTTCGGCAGGGGCAGCAGGGTCTATCCCAGCAGAACCCTGTTCCACTAGAGTCTTGACCAGGCGGACAGCAGGTGCCTGGTCCTGAGCTTCCTGCCAGTCCTGTCGGGGCAGCGGATCCAGGTTCACCCGTTGTTGGTAGACGTGCACCTTCTCAGTGAATGGCCGGTGAAATGCAGGCAACTCGATCTCTTCGAGGTCATCATCCTCTGGCCCCTCTTCCGACAGGTGGGGCATCCGGGAGAGTGCATTGGCATTGACGTTGGTACGGCCGGCCCGGTACTTGATGGTGAAATCGTAGTTGGCTAACCTGGTCACCCACCGCTGCTCCAACGCGCCCAGCTTGGCCGTATCTAGATGGGTCAGCAGGTTATTGTCTGTGTACGCGGTGAACTTGGCTGCTGCCAGGTAATGGCGGAACCGCTCGGTGATAGCCCACACCAGTGCCAAGAGCTCAAGCTTGAAGGAGATGTAGTTCTCAGGGTTCCTCTCAGTCGGTCGGAGTTTTCGGCTAGCATAAGCTATTACCTTTTCCCTTCTGTCTTGGACCTGGGATAGAACAGCCCCCAAGCCCACATTGCTGGCGTCGGTGTAGAGGATGAATGGGCGGCTGTAGTCAGGGTACGCTAGGATTTCCTCTCCGGTCAGGGCTGTTCTCAGCTGGCGGAAGGATTCCTCATGCTTTTCTTCCCACACCAATGGGGCTACTAGGGATCTACCACCCTTGGTCTGTCCTACGAGGAGGTCTTGCATGGGGGCAGCCATCTTTGTGTACCCCTTAATGAAGCGACGGTAATATCCCACCAGGCCCAGAAACTGCCTCACTTCCCTCACTGTGGTCGGTCTCGGCCAGTCTTGGATGGCGGTGATCTTCTCGGGGTTGGGGGCGACACCTTCCGCACCAACCACATGTCCTAGGTACTGCACTCTGGGTTTCAGCAGATGACACTTTGAGGGCTTCAACTTCATCCCATACTTGGCAAGGGACGCGAACACCTCGGCTAGGTGCTCCAGGTGGGCTTCATACGTCTGTGAGTACACAATCACATCATCCAAGTACAGCAAAACGGTCCCATAGGCAGTCTTCTCTCGGTCTTCCGGTGCCACGGCCACCTGCCAGTACCCGCTGGTGAGGTCAAGGGTGGAGAAGTAGTTAGCGGTTCTCAGCGAGGCCAGGGACTCTTTGATGCGGGGCAGAGGGTAAGCATCCTTATGCGTTATCTGGTTAATCTTCCGGTAATCCACACACATCCGCATGGTGCCATCCTTCTTCTTAACCAGCACCAACGGAGCGGCCCAGGGACTACAGCTGTCCCTAATAACCCCTGCCTCCTTCATGTTCCTCAACATGTCTTTGGCGCATTGGTAGTGCGCAGGGGGAATAGGCCTGTATCTCTCTTTAATAGGGGAGTGTGTACCGGTAGGGATGTGGTGTTGAACCCCTTTAATCTGCCCAAAATCTAGAGGGTGCTTGCTAAAAACCCGCTCATACTCCTGTACCACCCGGTATACCCCTTCCTTGTGGTGTATGGGGATATCATCAGTGCCGACATGTAGCTCTCGATACCACTCGCCTAACTCCCCCAGGGATGAGTGGGAACCGGCAGCAGGCGGTGTGACCGGGGGAACGGCTTCATGGATCGTGTGGGGATCTAGAGTGAGCAATTTGGCAAGGGTAGCGTACCGGGTGGTGCATGAATGCACACATATTGGTTTTATAATCTTATTGTATTACTTTATATTCTTATTTCACTTGTGCATATCTCCACCATAATCCTGGCTAAGAAATATAGCTTTTTTTGGGGTACACAGGTAGTAAGGTCTTCTTTCTATTTCTTTAGGGGTGATATAGCCTGGTGGAACTCTAGACCTCTAACATTATATATGCACCCTTTTTCTTTATGGTTCTTGGACAC
This sequence comes from Anomaloglossus baeobatrachus, assembly GCF_048569485.1. Taxonomy (NCBI): domain Eukaryota; kingdom Metazoa; phylum Chordata; class Amphibia; order Anura; family Aromobatidae; genus Anomaloglossus; species Anomaloglossus baeobatrachus. Next base: position 9,330 of record NW_027442813.1, read on the forward strand.
CTTATAACATTCTTCCATACATATATATCTTTCTCATAAATTATAAATAATTAGGCATTTTTATATATTTTATTTACATTTTCATAAATAACTTTTTACAAAGCATGGGGGACATTCTCACATACATATAATTTTCATGTACGCATTCTGAAAATTTACGCATAAACCGTACACACTCCTTTTTGTAACAATTTCTATAACTCATTCGCTGAACTCTCATCCCGGATATTCATTCTTACACCGAATTTCCTGTTATAACACAACATTCATGATTTTTATTCAATTTATTTTTATTTTTTAGGTTTATTAGTAGTGATGAGCGAGTACTAAAAAGCTCGGGTGCTCGAAGCTCGGGCCGAGCCTCCCAAGATACTCGTGTACTCGGCCCGAGCACCGAGCCCAATGTTATCCTATGGGAGACCCGAGTATTTTTGTGAAATGACCACCGGCAGCATGTAGAAACCCTAAAAATGGCACAAAAGTCTCCGAAGAGTGCTCAAATGACATGGCAACAGCATGGGGAAGACCCCTTGAAGCATTTATCACTCAAAAGTCACAGCTGTGAATAATTTTGTCCGCGTTTTACGCCATTTTTACGGACTCACCAGAAAACCTTCCAAAATGACACCAAAATGATTTTTCATAGCGGAAATGTTAAGGGCACATACCCAATAGTGAGATAGAGCTAATGTATGTTACTTTTTGAGATCAATACATGAAAGATTTTACGTAAAACATTGTGTGGCACTCCGATGTCCCTGAGAAGAGACGTACATAAAGGCCTCTGAGTCTAATGTGCCCATTTTGAGGAACTGAGTCTTTGTAGTATTTTCCTTTGCCAGGGCAGTCCAAAATTGTGAGGTTCACCAATGCCCCTGCATACAGACGTGCATGATGGCCTGTAAACCTGAAGTGCCCATTGTAAGGAAGTGGGTCTATTGTAGTATAGCCCTTAGGCAGGGCAGCCAAAAATTGGGAGGCTCCACGTTGTCCCTGGATAGAGACGTGCATGAGGGCCTCAAAACATTAAGTGTCCAGTGTCAGGAAGTGGGTGTATTATAGTATAGCCCTTAGGCAGGGCAGCCAAAAATTGGGAGGCTCCACGTTGTCCCTGGATAGAGACGTGCATGAGGGCCTGTAAACCTGAAGTGCCCATTGGAAGGAAGTGGGTCTTTTGTAGTATAGCCCTTTGGCAGGGCAGCCAAAAATTGGGAGGCTCCACGTTGTCCCTGGATAGAGACGTGCATGAGGGCCTGTAAACCTGAAGTGCCCATTGGAAGGAAGTGGGTCTTTTGTAGTATAGCCCTTTGGCAGGGCAGCCAATAATTGGGAGGCTCCACGTTGTCCCTGGATAGAGACATGCATGAGGGCCTCAAAACATTAAGTGTCCATTGTCAGGAAGTGGGTGTATTATAGTATAGCCCTTAGGCAGGGCAGCCAAAAATTGGGAGGCTCCACGTTGTCCCTGGATAGAGACGTGCATGAGGGCCTGTAAACCTGAAGTGCCCATTGGAAGGAAGTGGGTCTTTTGTAGTATAGCCCTTTGGCAGGGCAGCCAAAAATTGGGAGGCTCCACGTTGTCCCTGGATAGAGACGTGCATGAGGGCCTCAAAACATTAAGTGTCCATTGTCAGGAAGTGGGTGTATTATAGTATAGCCCTTTGGCAGGGCAGCCAAAAATTGGGAGGCTCCACGTTGTCCCTGGATAGAGACGTGCATGAGGGCCTCAAAACATTAAGTGTCCATTGTCAGGAAGTGGGTGTATTATAGTATAGCCCTTAGGCAGGGCAGCCAAAAATTGGGAGGCTCCACGTTGTACCTGGATAGAGACGTGCATGAGGGCCTCAAAACATTAAGTGTCCATTGTCAGGAAGTGGGTCTTTTGTAGTATAGCCCTTTGGCAGGGCAGCCAAAAATTGGGAGGCTCCACGTTGTCCCTGGATAGAGACGTGCATGAGGGCCTCAAAACATTAAGTGTCCATTGTCAGGAAGTGGGTGTATTATAGTATAGCCCTTAGGCAGGGCAGCCAAAAATTGGGAGGCTCCACGTTGTCCCTGGATAGAGACGTGCATGAGGGCCTCAAAACATTAAGTGTCCATTGTCAGGAAGTGGGTCTTTTGTAGTATAGCCCTTTGGCAGGGCAGCCAAAAATTGGGAGGCTCCACGTTGTCCCTGGATAGAGACGTGCATGAGGGCCTCAAAACATTAAGTGTCCATTGTCAGGAAGTGGGTGTATTATAGTATAGCCCTTTGGCAGGGCAGCCAAAAATTGGGAGGCTCCACGTTGTCCCTGCATAGAGACGTGCATGAGGGCCTCAAAACATTGTTCCCATTGCAAAGGAGCGGGTCTCCTGTCGTTGTAATGTCCATTCTGCAAAGAATGGGCGAAAAAATTTACCACTGGGGGTATACCTGAAACAAAGGCCTAACTCTTGTAACGGTCATCATGGTGGCGCATGAGGAGAAGGAGGAGCAGTCCAGCGATTATCCAAAGTCCAGAAGTGTGTACCCATGGGTGACTGGAGGTACATGGCAAATTCCCGTTACAAACTTTAAATTCCGCTCTCATTTGCTGGTGGTGTGGTGAAGTCTGGCCCAATCCAACCCTTGTTCATCTTGATCAGAGTCAGCCTGTCAGCATTTTCAGTTGACAGGCGGGTGCGTTTATCTGTAATGATTCCACCTGCGGCACTAAAAACACGCTCTGACAAAACGCTAGCGGCAGGGCAGGCCAGGACTTCCAAGGCGTAGAGAGCCAATTCATGCCACGTGTCCACCTTGGATACCCAATAATTGTAAGGCACAGAGGAATGTCGGAGTACAGTTGTTCGATCTGCAAGGTACTCCTTGAGCATCTGGGCAAACTTAGGATTTCTTGTGGCACTACCCCGCACCTCAGGGGCTGTGGTACGTGAGGGGCTGAGAAAACTGTCCCACATCTTAAAGACTGTTCCCCTACCTCTGGCGGATTGGACTTGTGCCTCTCTCGGCTGTACGCCTTGGTTGTCCACTGATTCCTGACCTATGCCGCTAGCGTTTTGTGAGGGGAATGCTTTGCCTACTTCCGTGACTATGGCCTTCCGGAACTGCTGCATTTTGGTTGACCTCTCCGCCTCGGGAATAAGAGACATAAAGTTCTCCTTGTAGCGTGGGTCTAACAGTGTTACCAACCAGTAATGATTGTCGGCCAAGATGTTCTTAACGCGAGGGTCACGAGACAGGCAGCTTACCATAAAGTCAGCCATGTGCGCCAGACTCTTAACAGCCAGGACTTCAGTAGCCTGACCAACACGTTGACTGAACATGCTGTCCTCCTCCTCCTCCTCCTCCTCCTCATCTACCCTGTCCTCTGGCCAGCCACGCTGAACCGAGGATATGACTGGTGTGCATGTCATATCCTCAATTTGGCCGGAGATTTGCTCCATGTCTTCATCCTCCTCCTCGTCATAGTCCTCCACTGCACGTTGTGATGAGACGAGGCTGGGCTGTGTGTTATCACCCACACCCACTACTGTTTCTTGCTGCAACTCATCGCGCTCCGCCTGCAATGCATCATGTTTGGTTTTGAGCAGAGACCGTTTTAGAAGGCAGAGTAGCGGTATGGTGACGCTAATAATGGCGTCATCACCACTCACCATCTTGGTGGAGTCCTCAAAGTTTTGGAGGATGGTACATAGGTCGGACATCCATCTCCACTCCTCAGGTGTTATGTGTGGAGTTTGACCCATTTCCCGACGGCTTAGGTGATGCAGGTACTCAACAACTGCCCTCTTCTGCTCACATATCCTGACCAACATGTGCAGAGTTGAATTCCAACGCGTGGGGACATCACACACCAGTCTGTGAGCCGGAAGATGCAAACTGCGCTGAAAGCCGGCAAGGCCGGCTGAAGCAGTAGGTGACTTTCGAAAATGTGCAGACAGGCGGCGAACTTTTACCAGCAGATTAGACAGCTCTGGGTATGACTTTAGAAACCGCTGAACCACGAGGTTGAGCACATGGGCCACGCATGGAACATGTGTCAGCTGGCCTCGCCTCAAAGCCGCCACCAGGTTCCGGCCATTGTCACACACGACCTTTCCTGGCTTTAGGTTCAGAGGTGTGAGCCAGTGATCTGCCTGCTGTTTCAGAGCTGTCCACAGCTCTTCTGCATTGTGGGGTTTGTCACCTATGCAGATTAGCTTCAGCACAGCCTGTTGCCGCTTCGCCGAGGCAGTGCTGCAGTGCTTCCAGCTTGGGACTGGTGTGGAGGGTACAGTGGATGAGGATGCGCAGGAGGAGGAGGAGGCTGAAGAGCATGACATTCCGGAGCTGTAGAGTGTGGGTGAAACACTGACTGAGGTAGGGCCTGCAAACCTTGGTGTGGGAAGGACGTGTTCCGTCCCTCGCTCAGACTGGGTCCCAGCTTCCACAATATTAACCCAGTGTGCCGTCAACGAGATGTAGCGGCCTTGCCCACAAGCACTTGTCCACGTGTCTGTGGTTAGGTGGACTTTGGGTGAAACAGCGTTGTTCAGGGCACGTGTGATGTTTTGTGACACGTGGTTATGCAACGCGGGGACGGCACACCGGGAGAAATAGTGGCGGCTAGGGACCGAGTAACGTGGGACAGCTGCCGCCATCAGGTCGCGGAATGCTTCTGTCTCCACCAGCCTAAAAGGCAACATTTCCAGCGCAAGCAGTCGCGAAATGTTAGCATTTAGAACTGTGGCATGTGGGGTGTTGGCAGTGTATTTGCGCCTGCGTTCAAAGGTTTGCTGAATGGATAACTGAACGCTGCGCTGGGACAAGGACGTGCTTGATGATGGTGTTATTTCTGAGTAGGCAACTGCAGGTGCAGGACCGGAGGAGGCTTGTTCGCAGGCAGCATGGACAGGGGATTGGCTCGCATGCACAACCAGCGAAGACGTAGCAGTGACATTAGCAAGCACTGCTCCTCGACTCTGTTGTACTTCCCACAAAGTCGGGTGCTTGGCTGACATGTGCCTGATCATGCTGGTGGTGGTCAGGCTGCTAGTTTTGGTACCCCTGCTGATGCTGGCACGGCAGGTGTTGCAAATGGCCTTTTTAGAATCATCTGGATCCAACTTAAAAAACTGCCAGACTCGGGAAGACCTAACATTTGTACAGGCACCTTGTGTCGTGTTGTTGTTCCGGGGAACGGTTGCCTGACTTCTGCCTGGAGCCACCACCCTGCTTCTTACTGCCTGTTGGGATGCTACGCCTCCCTCCCCCTGTGCACTGCTGTCCTCGCTCTGCATATCCTCCTGCCAGGTTGGGTCAGTTACTGGATCATCCACCACGTCGTCTTCCTCTTCCGCACCCTGCTCCTCCTCCTGACTTCCTGACAATTGTGTCTCATCATCGTCCACCCCTTGTTGAGACACGTTGCCAACTTCCTGAGAACGTGGCTGCTCAAATATTTGGCCATCTGTACATACGATCTCCTCATGACCCACTTCAACATGAGCTGGCGAGAGGCCAGAATGTGCGAATGGAAACGTGAACAGCTCTTCCGAGTGTCCAAGTGTGGGATCATTAATGTCCGAGGACGTGTACTCAGCCTTGTGGTAGGAAGGAGGATCAGGTTCTGAAATGTGCGGTGCAGTATCACGGCTACTGACACTTGACCGTGTGGAAGACAGAGTGTTTGTGGTGGTGCCAATCTGACTGGAAGCATTATCCGCTATCCAACTAACAACCTGTTGACACTGGTCTTGGTTCAAGAGCGGTGTACTGCTGCGGTCCCCAAGAATTTGGGACAGGACGTGCGAGCGACTAGATGTGGCCCTTTGTTGTGGCAAAATTAGAGCTTGCCCACGACCTCGGCCTCTGCCTGCACCACCATCACGTCCACTTCCTTGTTCCTTGCCAACGCCCTTGCGCATTTTGCAATGCTGTGCTGACGTGTATTCACTAGACTTGGGCGTTATATTAAAGTTTGTGCAAATTGTGCACCTGTACGCTGCCACCGACAGGCACACACGTGCGGTTTTTAAATGCAAGCACGGACGCACTAAGAACCTAACAGGTTTTAGGAGCAAAAATTAATGATGAGAACTCTGACACTATCAGCCACTGCTGACTGACGTGTATTATACACTACACTTGTGCGTTATATAATAGTTTGGTAAAAACGCACAGAAGTGCACCTGTACGCTGCCACCGACAGGCACACACGTGCGGTTTTTAAATGCAAGCACGGACGCACTAAGAACCTAACAGGTTTTAGGAGCAAAAATTAATGACGAGAACTCTGACACTATCAGCCACTGCTGACTGACGTGTATTATACACTACACTTGTGCGTTATATAATAGTTTGGTAAAAACGCACACAAGTGCACCTGTACGCTGCCACCGACAGGCACACACGTGCGGTTTTTAAATGCAAGCACGGACGCACTAAGAACCTAACACAGGTTTTAGGAGCAAAAATTAATGACGAGAACTCTGACACTATCAGCCACTGCTGACTGACGTGTATTATACACTACACTTGTGCGTTATATAATAGTTTGGTAAAAACGCACACAAGTGCACCTGTACGCTGCCACCGACAGGCACACACGTGCGGTTTTTAAATGCAAGCACGGACGCACTAAGAACCTAACACAGGTTTTAGGAGCAAAAATTAATGACGAGAACTCTGACACTATCAGCCACTGCTGACTGACGTGTATTATACACTACACTTGTGCGTTATATAATAGTTTGGTAAAAACGCACACAAGTGCACCTGTACGCTGCCACCGACAGGCACACACGTGCGGTTTTTAAATGCAAGCACGGACGCACTAAGAACCTAACAGGTTTTAGGAGCGACAATTGCTGAGAAGTCTGACACTATCAGGACTGTTTTAGACTGTGTACACCAGCCCCAGATATGATGAAGGCTGGTATACGGTCACCACTAGGAATGGCTATATACCCTGCCTGCCTGCCTGCCTGCCTGTATACTGCTACAATAGTCCTGACAAGGACTCTTTTGGTCACTAGCCTGTATTCCAACCTGGCTATACCCTGCCTGTATACAGCAACAATAGTCCTGAGAAGGACTCTGCTACTGTACTCCGACCTGGCTATACCCTGCCTGCCTGTATACAACTAGAATAGTCCTGAGAAGGACTTTTGGTCACACTGTTTGCAGCCCTGCTACGGAAATAGCTATAAAGGGCCGCAAACCTTTCCCTGAAGCAGCGACCCTCTCCCTGCACTGACTGTCTGGATAGCTGTGAGCAGAGCACAGCGCGCCCGCCGGTATAAAGGCTCGGTCACGCTGTGCAGGCCGGCCAATCACTGCAATTCCACAACTAACAGGGCTGTGGCATTGCAGTGGTCTGCCAGCCAATCCCTGCATGAGGGCTGGCTCTCAAAAGAGCGCCAACATGCAGGGATGAAGACCACGAGTACAGCACGAGTATCGCGAGATTACTCGGTCCCCGTCGAGTAGACCGAGTACAGTGATACTCGTGCGAGTACCGAGTAGTAACAAGCATGCTCGCTCATCACTATTTATTAGTAAAATGGCTTACACTCCCCTTTTTTCCACTTTTTTCTTCACTACTTTTATAAAGAAATTTTTCCTTTCTTTATTCTTAATGCAATTTTATATAGCAACACCACCATTTTTTGCCACGAACATAATTTTTCTTGTCCGTCATCCCGTTCACCCTTACAGGGTTGTGGACAGATGCACTTGTCACTACACTTCTAAGACTCAATACAGGGTCTGGAGCTCAATGCTCCCTTTTTGTTTGTTTTTTCTTCTTTTTTTTCTTTTTTTCATTTTGTCCTTCTTCTTCTTTTTCTGATTTTTGTCTCAAAAAGCTGATGAAATTTGAAACACTATACCCCAGTGATTTTATAAATGTTTCTCAATATATCACTTGAGAACTTTTATGGCCGGTATTGTAACAGTTGACCATCCCGGCAGTATTTGAAATACAGCAGTCAGTCCTCTGACGTAGCTCCATATGTGTATATATAGAGGTTCTTCCTCCTTTGATTGCATACTGTTCTTTTTTTGCCCTGATGAAGGAGACAGTGATCTCTGAAACACATTGACTGGAAAAAAGAATAAAGAGATGAAATAATTAACATCAGTTTCCTTTGGTGACAGTGCGGCACGCACCCGATTTTCCTCCTATACGTTATTGCTCTTCTACTAGGGGCTGCGGCTGTCGCCATTTGTAACGTGCATTTAGGGGTTGTGACTGGCACAACCTTAATAGGTGAGTGCAACTACTATTAATTATTTGTTACCTTACCAGGTAAGACCCTAATTTGTGCGTCTGCTCCAGAGTTATTTCCCTGATTATTAATATCTGACAGGCAGTGATTGATCCTGCATTCTCACCTTCCTCTCTGTTGCACATTCTTATTGTTCCTATATGCTCTCTATTTCCATCAGACTTTTTTTGTCCTTCGGTGGGGCTCTAACATATGTGCACCATTTATTATTTATTTTTATGGATTCCTTTCTTTTTTCATGCTAGCGTTCATTATGCAGTAGTCATTCATGATATATCTTATATTTGTGAATCCATTAGGGCTCTATATATCTGGTGCATCACATTGCGTCTTTTCAGTGCACAATAGGCACCTTTTTCTGTTATGCTCTGCTGCCACCTTATGGACATCCTATCAGTGATGCCAGAAAAAAATGGACATGTCTCCGTGCAGCAATCACGGACACGCGGGTACGCCGCACGGAGACACGTGCAGTGAAAAATCACTGATGTGTGAGCAGACCCATTCATTATAATGGATCTGCGTATCTCAGTGATTATGTTATGTTTAAAAAAAAGCACAAACGTACCAGAATCACTGACGTGTGAAACAGGCCTTATAGTGTTTTGATTTATGTATGTATTATACAACTTCTGTGGATCTTGTATGAGTGACTTTTCTTCATTTTATTGGATTGTTTTAAAATATTGAAATAAAGTCACGCTTCCTATGCATCCTTTTGTATTCTGATTGGCTACTATAATACAGTTTTTAGGCACTGAGATCGATACCAGAGGCATGGTCTTCCGCTTACCAGAGGATAAGCTCAAAAGGCTAAGGGACATAATAGAAGGGTTTAGTGCTGTTAATAAGGTGGCATTAAGATAAATGAAATATATCTTCTCGGTCTTCTCGTTTTCTTGCTGAGTTGTGCCAATGGACAGAGTTTTTTCTAGACATTTGCTATTGGAAACTCAGGGAACCAAAGCTCCTGGATAGAGTTGAGCGCGGTTCGTGGTTCGTGGTTCTCCAGTTCTAGGCTCGAGTGATTTTGGGGCATGTTCTAGATCGAACTAGAACTCGAGCTTTTTGCAAAAGCTCGATAGTTCTAGAAACGTTCGAGAACGGTTCTAGCAGCCAAAAAACAGCTAAATCATAGCTTGGTTTCTGCTGTAATAGTGTAAGTCACTCTGTGAATCAAACTATTATCACATTTCAGTGTATAGTGTGCGTGAACAGCGCCTTCAGATCACTGCTGTTTCTATAATGGCGATCGCCATTTTTTTTTTTTTTTCTTGTCTTCCTTCCCTAAGTGCGCGCGTCTTGTGGGGCGGGCCAGCATGTCAGCCAATCACAGACACACACACAGCTAAGTTGACTTTGAGCCAGAGAAGCAACGGCATGTGTGATAGGATCTGCATGTCACATGTCCCTGCATTATAAAACCGGACATTTTCTTCACGGACGCCATTATCTGCCTTCTGCGTCTTTGGTGTCAGACATCACTGTCGCAGCTCCGTCCTCCTGAGTCCTATAGCCGATACAGCTGTATGCGCTGCATACACAGCGTTAGACAGCATAGGGAGAGCACTTTATAGCAGTCCTTTTAAGGGCTCAAACCGGCAGGGTCAGAGAGCCATAGGTGACAGGTCCTGCAAACAGCAACAGCATCTGTGTAGCCAAGGTCAGGGATTTCCTCCCTGCATTTCACCATTAGGAGGGAATAGAAAGGCAGGCTTCCATTCCTCTACCCAGAGCACCACAATCCTGCCACTGTACCCTCCTGTCCTCTGCACACTCCAACTCATTATAACTAAGCCATTATACTAGCAAACACTCAGTGTACCTAGTGGCATCCTATCTGTGGCTATTGGACTTTGCTATAGTCCCACTAGTGCAAAGACATTTGCAGAGCACGTCTGCCTGCATTGCACACTCCAACTTTTTTAAACTAAGCAATTTTACTAGCAAACACTCAGTGTACCTAGTGGCATCCTATACGTGGCTATTGGACTTTGCTATAGTCCCACTAGTGCCAAGACATTTGCAGAGCGCATCTGCCTGCGTTGCACACTCCAACTAATTTTAACTTAGCCATTATACTAGCAAACACTCAGTGTACCTAGTGGCATCCTATATGTGGCTATTGGACTTTGCTATAGTCCCACTAGTGCCAAGACATTTGCAGAGCGCATCTGCCTGCGTTGCACACTCCAACTAATTATAAGTAAGCCATTATACTAGCAAACACTCAGTGTACCTAGTGGCATCCTATCTGTGGCTATTGGACTTTGCTATAGTCCCACTAGTGCAAAGACATTTGCAGAGCACGTCTGCCTGCATTGCACACTCCAACTTTTTTAAACTAAGCAATTTTACTAGCAAACACTCAGTGTACCTAGTGGCATCCTATACGTGGCTATTGGACTTTGCTATAGTCCCACTAGTGCCAAGACATTTGCAGAGCGCATCTGCCTGCGTTGCACACTCCAACTAATTATAAGTAAGCCATTATACTAGCAAACACTCAGTGTACCTAGTGGCATCCTATCTGTGGCTATTGGACTTTGCTATAGTCCCACTAGTGCAAAGACATTTGCAGAGCACGTCTGCCTGCATTGCACACTCCAACTTTTTTAAACTAAGCAATTTTACTAGCAAACACTCAGTGTACCTAGTGGCATCCTATACGTGGCTATTGGACCTTGCTATAGTCCCACTAGTGCCAAGACATTTGCAGAGCGCATCTGCCTGCGTTGCACACTCCAACTAATTATAAGTAAGCCATTATACTAGCAAACACTCAGTGTACCTAGTGGCATCCTATACGTGGCTATTGGACCTTGCTATAGTCCCACTAGTGCCAAGACATTTGCAGAGCGCATCTGCCTGCGTTGCACACTCCAACTAATTATAAGTAAGCCATTATACTAGCAAACACTCAGTGTACCTAGTGGCATCCTATCTGTGGCTATTGGACTTTGCTATAGTCCCACTAGTGCCAAGACATTTGCAGAGCGCATCTGCCTGCGTTGCACACTCCAACTAATTATAAGTAAGCCATTATACTAGCAAACACTCAGTGTACCTAGTGGCATCCTATACGTGGCTATTGGACCTTGCTATAGTCCCACTAGTGCCAAGACATTTGCAGAGCGCATCTGCCTGCGTTGCACACTCCAACTAATTATAAGTAAGCCATTATACTAGCAAACACTCAGTGTACCTAGTGGCATCCTATACGTGGCTATTGGACCTTGCTATAGTCCCACTAGTGCCAAGACATTTGCAGAGCGCATCTGCCTGCGTTGCACACTCCAACTAATTATAAGTAAGCCATTATACTAGCAAAAACTCAGTGTACCTAGTGGCATCCTATCTGTGGCTTTTGGACTTTGCTATAGTCCCACTAGTGCAAAGACATTTGCAGAGCACGTCTGCCTGCATTGCACACTCCAACTTTTTTAAACTAAGCAATTTTACTAGCAAACACTCAGTGTACCTAGTGGCATCCTATACGTGGCTATTGGACCTTGCTATAGTCCCACTAGTGCCAAGACATTTGCAGAGCGCATCTGCCTGCGTTGCACACTCCAACTAATTATAAGTAAGCCATTATACTAGCAAACACTCAGTGTACCTAGTGGCATCCTATCTGTGGCTATTGGACTTTGCTATAGTCCCACTAGTGCCAAGACATTTGCAGAGCGCATCTGCCTGCGTTGCACACTCCAACTAATTATAAGTAAGCCATTATACTAGCAAACACTCAGTGTACCTAGTGGCATCCTATACGTGGCTATTGGACCTTGCTATAGTCCCACTAGTGCCAAGACATTTGCAGAGCGCATCTGCCTGCGTTGCACACTCCAACTAATTATAAGTAAGCCATTATACTAGCAAACACTCAGTGTACCTAGTGGCATCCTATACGTGGCTATTGGACCTTGCTATAGTCCCACTAGTGCCAAGACATTTGCAGAGCGCATCTGCCTGCGTTGCACACTCCAACTAATTATAAGTAAGCCATTATACTAGCAAAAACTCAGTGTACCTAGTGGCATCCTATCTGTGGCTTTTGGACTTTGCTATAGTCCCACTAGTGCAAAGACATTTGCAGAGCACGTCTGCCTGCATTGCACACTCCAACTTTTTTAAACTAAGCAATTTTACTAGCAAACACTCAGTGTACCTAGTGGCATCCTATACGTGGCTATTGGACTTTGCTATAGTCCCACTAGTGCCAAGACATTTGCAGAGCGCATCTGCCTGCGTTGCACACTCCAACTAATTTTAACTTAGCCATTATACTAGCAAACACTCAGTGTACCTAGTGGCATCCTATACGTGGCTATTGGACCTTGCTATAGTCCCACTAGTGCCAAGACATTTGCAGAGCGCATCTGCCTGCGTTGCACACTCCAACTAATTATAAGTAAGCAATTATACTAGCAAACACTCAGTGTACCTAGTGGCATCCTATACGTGGCTATTGGACTTTGCTATAGTCCCACTAGTGCCAAGACATTTGCAGAGCGCATCTGCCTGCGTTGCACACTCCAACTAATTATAAGTAAGCCATTATACTAGCAAACACTCAGTGTACCTAGTGGCATCCTATACGTGGCTATTGGACCTTGCTATAGTCCCACTAGTGCCAAGACATTTGCAGAGAGCATCTGCCTGCGTTGCACACTCCAACTAATTATAAGTAAGCCATTATACTAGCAAACACTCAGTGTACCTAGTGGCATCCTATACGTGGCTATTGGACTTTGCTATAGTCCCACTAGTGCCAAGACATTTGCAGAGCGCATCTGCCTGCGTTGCACACTCCAACTAATTTTAACTTAGCCATTATACTAGCAAACACTCAGTGTACCTAGTGGCATCCTATACGTGGCTATTGGACCTTGCTATAGTCCCACTAGTGCCAAGACATTTGCAGAGCGCATCTGCCTGCGTTGCACACTCCAACTAATTATAAGTAAGCCATTATACTAGCAAACACTCAGTGTACCTAGTGGCATCCTATCTGTGGCTATTGGACTTTGCTATAGTCCCACTAGTGCAAAGACATTTGCAGAGCACGTCTGCCTGCATTGCACACTCCAACTTTTTTAAACTAAGCAATTTTACTAGCAAACACTCAGTGTACCTAGTGGCATCCTATACGTGGCTATTGGACTTTGCTATAGTCCCACTAGTGCCAAGACATTTGCAGAGCGCATCTGCCTGCGTTGCACACTCCAACTAATTATAAGTAAGCCATTATACTAGCAAACACTCAGTGTACCTAGTGGCATCCTATCTGTGGCTATTGGACTTTGCTATAGTCCCACTAGTGCAAAGACATTTGCAGAGCACGTCTGCCTGCATTGCACACTCCAACTTTTTTAAACTAAGCAATTTTACTAGCAAATACTCAGTGTACCTAGTGGCATCCTATACGTGGCTATTGGACTTTGCTATAGTCCCACTAGTGCCAAGACATTTGCAGAGCGCATCTGCCTGCGTTGCACACTCCAACTAATTATAAGTAAGCCATTATACTAGCAAACACTCAGTGTACCTAGTGGCATCCTATCTGTGGCTATTGGACTTTGCTATAGTCCCACTAGTGCCAAGACATTTGCAGAGCGCATCTGCCTGCGTTGCACACTCCAACTAATTATAAGTAAGCCATTATACTAGCAAACACTCAGTGTACCTAGTGGCATCCTATACGTGGCTATTGGACCTTGCTATAGTCCCACTAGTGCCAAGACATTTGCAGAGCGCATCTGCCTGCGTTGCACACTCCAACTAATTATAAGTAAGCCATTATACTAGCAAACACTCAGTGTACCTAGTGGCATCCTATACGTGGCTATTGGACTTTGCTATAGTCCCACTAGTGCCAAGACATTTGCAGAGCGCATCTGCCTGCGTTGCACACTCCAACTAATTATAAGTAAGCCATTATACTAGCAAACACTCAGTGTACCTAGTGGCATCCTATACGTGGCTATTGGACCTTGCTATAGTCCCACTAGTGCCAAGACATTTGCAGAGCGCATCTGCCTGCGTTGCACACTCCAACTAATTATAAGTAAGCCATTATACTAGCAAACACTCAGTGTACCTAGTGGCATCCTATCTGTGGCTATTGGACTTTGCTATAGTCCCACTAGTGCCAAGACATTTGCAGAGCGCATCTGCCTGCGTTGCACACTCCAACTAATTATAAGTAAGCCATTATACTAGCAAACACTCAGTGTACCTAGTGGCATCCTATACGTGGCTATTGGACCTTGCTATAGTCCCACTAGTGCCAAGACATTTGCAGAGCGCATCTGCCTGCGTTGCACACTCCAACTAATTATAAGTAAGCCATTATACTAGCAAAAACTCAGTGTACCTAGTGGCATCCTATCTGTGGCTATTGGACTTTGCTATAGTCCCACTAGTGCAAAGACATTTGCAGAGCACGTCTGCCTGCATTGCACACTCCAACTTTTTTAAACTAAGCAATTTTACTAGCAAACACTCAGTGTACCTAGTGGCATCCTATACGTGGCTATTGGACTTTGCTATAGTCCCACTAGTGCCAAGACATTTGCAGAGCGCATCTGCCTGCGTTGCACACTCCAACTAATTATAAGTAAGCCATTATACTAGCAAACACTCAGTGTACCTAGTGGCATCCTATACGTGGCTATTGGACCTTGCTATAGTCCCACTAGTGCCAAGACATTTGCAGAGCGCATCTGCCTGCGTTGCACACTCCAACTAATTATAAGTAAGCCATTATATTAGCAAACACTCAGTGTACCTAGTGGCATCCTATACGTGGCTATTGGACTTTGCTATAGTCCCACTAGTGCCAAGACATTTGCAGAGCGCATCTGCCTGCGTTGCACACTCCAACTAATTATAAGTAAGCCATTATACTAGCAAACACTCAGTGTACCTAGTGGCATCCTATACGTGGCTATTGGACCTTGCTATAGTCCCACTAGTGCCAAGACATTTGCAGAGCGCATCTGCCTGCGTTGCACACTCCAACTAATTATAAGTAAGCCATTATACTAGCAAACACTCAGTGTACCTAGTGGCATCCTATACGTGGCTATTGGACTTTGCTATAGTCCCACTAGTGCCAAGACATTTGCAGAGCGCATCTGCCTGCGTTGCACACTCCAACTAATTATAAGTAAGCCATTATACTAGCAAACACTCAGTGTACCTAGTGGCATCCTATACGTGGCTATTGGACCTTGCTATAGTCCCACTAGTGCCAAGACATTTGCAGAGCGCATCTGCCTGCGTTGCACACTCCAACTAATTATAAGTAAGCCATTATACTAGCAAACACTCAGTGTACCTAGTGGCATCCTATACGTGGCTATTGGACTTTGCTATAGTCCCACTAGTGCCAAGACATTTGCAGAGCGCATCTGCCTGCGTTGCACACTCCAACTAATTTTAACTTAGCCATTATACTAGCAAACACTCAGTGTACCTAGTGGCATCCTATACGTGGCTATTGGACTTTGCTATAGTCCCACTAGTGCCAAGACATTTGCAGAGCGCATCTGCCTGCGTTGCACACTCCAACTAATTATAAGTAAGCCATTATACTAGCAAACACTCAGTGTACCTAGTGGCATCCTATACGTGGCTATTGGACTTTGCTATAGTCCCACTAGTGCCAAGACATTTGCAGAGCGCATCTGCCTGCGTTGCACACTCCAACTAATTTTAACTTAGCCATTATACTAGCTAACACTCAGTGTACCTAGTGGCATCCTATACGTGGCTATTGGACTTTGCTATAGTCCCACTAGTGCCAAGACATTTGCAGAGCGCATCTGCCTGCGTTGCACACTCCAACTCATTATAACTAAGTTGCATTGTCAGGGATATTTATTCTTTATTATTCTGCTGTTAATAAAGCTAGACCACCACTGCAATCTTCACCACCTCTCAATTTTTACTACCACATTTTCAGTCCACAATCTTGTCGCAATCAACATGAGTGGCAAAATGACAGATGCTGGTGGAAAGGGGAAGAGGCGTGGTGGAAAAGGCAAAAAAGGTTTTGTCTGTGGGGAAAGTGGCAAAGCTCCATTATCATCTGCTGAAGATAGACCATCTACCAGCAAAAGTAAGATGTCTACTACTTACCGTGGACAATCCGATGTGCTCCCTTTTTTACGGACACGAACAACAGGAAGAAAGGTAGATGATGGGCAAAAAAGGAAAATGCTTGAATGGATCTCAAGTGGTCCAACAAGTGCCCTCTCAGCCACTTCAAGTACCGCATCCAAAAAACACCAGTCCTCTGAGTTGTCATCCCAATCACACTTGATTTCTCCCAGCTCTGAAGTCTCCATCAGCCCTGCACAGTATGGTGGAACTGAGATGGCTGAGTCTGCAGAGCTGTTCAGTCACACTATAGCCTGGGAATCAGAGGTCTGCTCCCAAGCTACAGTGAGTACAGAACAGGAAATGGTCTGCAGTGATGCCCAGAACCTTTGTGACTCTGATTCAGGCCGTGAGGACCAAGTTTCTGAGCATAATGTTGACCCTTTGTCACAAACTGTAACACCTGTGGTTATAGACAATGAGGAACATACTGATGAAGATGAGACGCAGATACCCGATTGGGATGACAACTTAAATATTCGGTCAGGGCAAGAAGAGGCTCGGTCTGAGGGGGAGGGGAGTGCAAACACAACAATTGATGATGAAGTTCTAGATCCCACCTACTGTCAACCCCCAGTCAGGCACTCGAGGAGGTCAACAGAGGCGGTGGAGGAGGATGCAACCGACGACGAAGTTACCTTGCGCCTTCCTGGACAGAGTCGGAGCACTGGTAGCACGTCTACAACTGCATCCTCAGCCACCACTCTGCCTATGAGCATTATTCGGGGTGGATCAACAGGTCGCATGGCCTCTAAGCCTTGCCTAGCCTGGTCCTTTTTTGACATAGAAAAAGATCGCCCAAATCATGTGATATGTAAAATTTGTCATGATTCTCTTAGTAGAGGTCAAAACCTCAGCAGTTTGACAACTTCTTCCATGAATCGTCACATCAACAGTCCGGAACCGATGGAGCGAGAGGACGGGTCACCACAGAGATCAGAGATGGTACGGACTGACGGGATGGCAGATAGTCAGCGTTCGGGGTTCGGGAATCGGCAGGACCGGATGGCGAGGCAGGAGCGGCTCTAGAAGAGAGATAGGTAAGTATATCACAGAGACACAAGGAGACCTGACTCCTAGCTTAGGAAACACGAAGAACAGGCCCCGCCCACTTGTGCGTGATTCCTTCTGCGCAGTGAGAACGCTGGTGGCCTGACCAGGCAGGCTTGGGGCGGAGGTGGAGGACCCAGATGAGGTGGAGGATGCAGAAGCTGTGGCGGAACTTGGACAGACAGAGGATTGACACACAAGTCGTGGGGACGGCAAGACTTGTGCAGCAGACCCTTCACCATCTATCACCATAGTTACCCAGTGCCCAGTCAGCGACATGTAACGTCCCTGTCCATGCTTACTGGTCCAAGTATCGGTGGTGAAATGCACCCGTTCACACACAGAGTTTCTCAAGGAAGCAGTGATGTTGTGTGCGACATGCTGGTGTAGCGCGGGCACACCTTTCTTAGAGAAGTAGTGGCGACTAGGCATCTGGTACTGGGGCACAGCGACAGACATAAGGTCTCTAAAATCCTGTGTGTCCACTAGGCGGAAAGGCAGCATTTCGGTAGCCAACAGCTTACAGAGGGATAGAGTCAACCTCTAAGCTTTGTCATGGGTCGGAGGAAGTGGCCTTTTATTTGACCACATCTGAGGGACAGAGATCTGGCTGCTGTGTGTAGACGGTGTTGAGTAGGGTGTCCCTGGAAAAATGCAGGTTTGTGAGGAAAGTGCAGGCGGAGACATGATGTTGCCTTCATCCAACGTTGGTGCTATCGATGTCTGAGAGAGCTGTACACACTCACTTGTTTCCCCTTCCAAACCAACTGACGACCTTACAAGCAAACTGCCTGTTGCGGTTACAGTGGTGGAAGTTTGGCGTGGAAAAACAGGTGTGACAGCTGTCCCCACAGTCCTAGAAGATGAAGAGCGCGCGGATGCACTGGAAGGGGCGGGCGGTGGATGGTTCGCTCTTGCAGCATTGCAGCACAGTGAGCTTCCCACCGGGACCTATGATATTTATTCATGTGACGATTCATGGAAGAAGTTGTCAAACTGCTGAGGTTTTGACCTCTACTAAGAGAATCATGACAAATTTTACATATCACATGATTTGGGCGATCTTTTTCTATGTCAAAAAAGGACCAGGCTAGGCAAGGCTTAGAGGCCATGCGACCTGTTGATCCACCCCGAATAATGCTCATAGGCAGAGTGGTGGCTGAGGATGCAGTTGTAGACGTGCTACCAGTGCTCCGACTCTGTCCAGGAAGGCGCAAGGTAACTTCGTCGTCGGTTGCATCCTCCTCCACCGCCTCTGTTGACCTCCTCGAGTGCCTGACTGGGGGTTGACAGTAGGTGGGATCTAGAACTTCATCATCAATTGTTGTGTTTTCACTCCCCTTCCCCTCAGACCGAGCCTCTTCTTGCCCTGACCGAATATTTAAGTTGTCATCCCAATCGGGTATCTGCGTCTCATCTTCATCAGTATGTTCCTCATTGTCTATAACCACAGGTGTTACAGTTTGTGACAAAGGGTCAACATTATGCTCAGAAACTTGGTCCTCACGGCCTGAATCAGAGTCACAAAGGTTCTGGGCATCACTGCAGACCATTTCCTGTTCTGTACTCACTGTAGCTTGGGAGCAGACCTCTGATTCCCAGGCTATAGTGTGACTGAACAGCTCTGCAGACTCAGCCATCTCAGTTCCACCATACTGTGCAGGGCTGATGGAGACTTCAGAGCTGGGAGAAATCAAGTGTGATTGGGATGACAACTCAGAGGACTGGTGTTTTTTGGATGCGGTACTTGAAGTGGCTGAGAGGGCACTTGTTGGACCACTTGAGATCCATTCAAGCATTTTCCTTTTTTGCCCATTATCTACCTTTCTTCCTGTTGTTCGTGTCCGTAAAAAAGGGAGCACATCGGATTGTCCACGGTAAGTAGTAGACATCTTACTTTTGCTGGTAGATGGTCTATCTTCAGCAGATGATAATGGAGCTTTGCCACTTTCCCCACAGACAAAACCTTTTTTGCCTTTTCCACCACGCCTCTTCCCCTTTCCACCAGCATCTGTCATTTTGCCACTCATGTTGATTGCGACAAGATTGTGGACTGAAAATGTGGTAGTAAAAATTGAGAGGTGGTGAAGATTGCAGTGGTGGTCTAGCTTTATTAACAGCAGAATAATAAAGAATAAATATCCCTGACAATGCAACTTAGTTATAATGAGTTGGAGTGTGCAACGCAGGCAGATGCGCTCTGCAAATGTCTTGGCACTAGTGGGACTATAGCAAAGTCCAATAGCCACGTATAGGATGCCACTAGGTACACTGAGTGTTTGCTAGTATAATGGCTAAGTTAAAATTAGTTGGAGTGTGCAACGCAGGCAGATGCGCTCTGCAAATGTCTTGGCACTAGTGGGACTATAGCAAAGTTCAATAGCCACAGATAGGATGCCACTAGGTACACTGAGTGTTTGCTAGTATAATGGCTTACTTATAATTAGTTGGAGTGTGCAACGCAGGCAGATGCGCTCTGCAAATGTCTTGGCACTAGTGGGACTATAGCAAAGTCCAATAGCCACGTATAGGATGCCACTAGGTACACTGAGTGTTTGCTAGTATAATGGCTAAGTTAAAATTAGTTGGAGTGTGCAACGCAGGCAGATGCGCTCTGCAAATGTCTTGGCACTAGTGGGACTATAGCAAAGTCCAATAGCCACGTATAGGATGCCACTAGGTACACTGAGTGTTTGCTAGTATAATGGCTTACTTATAATTAGTTGGAGTGTGCAACGCAGGCAGATGCGCTCTGCAAATGTCTTGGCACTAGTGGGACTATAGCAAAGTCCAATAGCCACGTATAGGATGCCACTAGGTACACTGAGTGTTTGCTAGTAAAATTGCTTAGTTTAAAAAAGTTGGAGTGTGCAATGCAGGCAGACGTGCTCTGCAAATGTCTTTGCACTAGTGGGACTATAGCAAAGTCCAATAGCCACAGATAGGATGCCACTAGGTACACTGAGTGTTTGCTAGTATAATGGCTTACTTATAATTAGTTGGAGTGTGCAACGCAGGCAGATGCGCTCTGCAAATGTCTTGGCACTAGTGGGACTATAGCAAAGTCCAATAGCCACGTATAGGATGCCACTAGGTACACTGAGTGTTTGCTAGTATAATGGCTAAGTTAAAATTAGTTGGAGTGTGCAACGCAGGCAGATGCGCTCTGCAAATGTCTTGGCACTAGTGGGACTATAGCAAAGTCCAATAGCCACGTATAGGATGCCACTAGGTACACTGAGTGTTTGCTAGTAAAATTGCTTAGTTTAAAAAAGTTGGAGTGTGCAATGCAGGCAGACGTGCTCTGCAAATGTCTTTGCACTAGTGGGACTATAGCAAAGTCCAATAGCCACAGATAGGATGCCACTAGGTACACTGAGTGTTTGCTAGTATAATGGCTTAGTTATAATGAGTTGGAGTGTGCAGAGGACAGGAGGGTACAGTGGCAGGATTGTGGTGCTCTGGGTAGAGGAATGGAAGCCTGCCTTTCTATTCCCTCCTAATGGTGAAATGCAGGGAGGAAATCCCTGACCTTGGCTACACAGATGCTGTTGCTGTTTGCAGGACCTGTCACCTATGGCTCTCTGACCCTGCCGGTTTGAGCCCTTAAAAGGACTGCTATAAAGTGCTCTCCCTATGCTGTCTAACGCTGTGTATGCAGCGCATACAGCTGTATCGGCTATAGGACTCAGGAGGACGGAGCTGCGACAGTGATGTCTGACACCAAAGACGCAGAAGGCAGATAATGGCGTCCGTGAAGAAAATGTCCGGTTTTATAATGCAGGGACATGTGACATGCAGATCCTATCACACATGCCGTTGCTTCTCTGGCTCAAAGTCAACTTAGCTGTGTGTGTGTCTGTGATTGGCTGACATGCTGGCCCGCCCCACAAGACGCGCGCACTTAGGGAAGGAAGACAAGAAAAAAAAAAAAAAAATGGCGATCGCCATTATAGAAACAGCAGTGATCTGAAGGCGCTGTTCACGCACACTATACACTGAAATGTGATAATAGTTTGATTCACAGAGTGACTTACACTATTACAGCAGAAACCAAGCTATGATTTAGCTGTTTTTTGGCTGCTAGAACCGTTCTCGAACGTTTCTAGAACTATCGAGCTTTTGCAAAAAGCTCGAGTTCTAGTTCGATCTAGAACATGCCCCAAAATCACTCGAGCCTAGAACTGGAGAACCACGAACCACGAACCGCGCTCAACTCTACCCAGGAGCTTTGGTTCCCTGAGTTTCCAATAGCAAATGTCTAGAAAAACCTCTGTCCATTGGCACAACTCAGCAAGAAAACGAGAAGACCGAGAAGATATATTTCATTTATCTTAATGCCACCTTATTAACAGCACTAAACCCTTCTATTATGTCCCTTAGCCTTTTGAGCTTATCCTCTGGTAAGCGGAAGACCATGCCTCTGGTATCGATCTCAGTGCCTAAAAACTGTATTATAGTAGCCAATCAGAATACAAAAGGATGCATAGGAAGCGTGACTTTATTTCAATATTTTAAAACAATCCAATAAAATGAAGAAAAGTCACTCATACAAGATCCACAGAAGTTGTATAATACATACATAAATCAAAACACTATAAGGCCTGTTTCACACGTCAGTGATTCTGGTACGTTTGTGCTTTTTTTTAAACATAACAGAATCACTGAGATACGCAGATCCATTATAATGAATGGGTCTGCTCACACATCAGTGATTTTTCACTGCACGTGTCTCCGTGCGGCGTACCCGCGTGTCCGTGATTGCTGCACGGAGACATGTCCATTTTTTTCTGGCATCACTGATAGGATGTCCATAAGGTGGCAGCAGAGCATAACAGAAAAAGGTGCCTATTGTGCACTGAAAAGACCCAATGTGATGCACCAGACATATAGAGCCCTAATGGATTCACAAATATAAGATATATCATGAATGACTACTGCATAATGAACGCTAGCATGAAAAAAGAAAGGAATCCATAAAAATAAATAATAAATGGTGCACATATGTTAGAGCCCCACCGAAGGACAAAAAAAGTCTGATGGAAATAGAGAGCATATAGGAACAATAAGAATGTGCAACAGAGAGGAAGGTGAGAATGCAGGATCAATCACTGCCTGTCAGATATTAATAATCAGGGAAATAACTCTGGAGCAGACGCACAAATTAGGGTCTTACCTGGTAAGGTAACAAATAATTAATAGTAGTTGCACTCACCTATTAAGGTTGTGCCAGTCACAACCCCTAAATGCACGTTACAAATGGCGACAGCCGCAGCCCCTAGTAGAAGAGCAATAACGTATAGGAGGAAAATCGGGTGCGTGCCGCGCTGTCACCAAAGGAAACTGATGTTAATTATTTCATCTCTTTATTCTTTTTTCCGGTCAATGTGTTTCAGAGATCACTGTCTCCTTCATCAGGGCAAAAAAAGAACAGTATGCAATCAAAGGAGGAAGAACCTCTATATATACACATATGGAGCTACGTCAGAGGACTGACTGCTGTATTTCAAATACTGCCGGGATGGTCAACTGTTACAATACCGGCCATAAAAGTTCTCAAGTGATATATTGAGAAACATTTATAAAATCACTGGGGTATAGTGTTTCAAATTTCATCAGCTTTTTGAGACAAAAATCAGAAAAAGAAGAAGAAGAAGGACAAAATGAAAAAAAGAAAAAAAAGAAGAAAAAAAAAACAAAAAGGGAGCATTGAGCTCCAGACCCTGTATTGAGTCTTAGAAGTGTAGTGACAAGTGCATCTGTCCACAACCCTGTAAGGGTGAACGGGATGACGGACAAGAAAAATTATGTTCGTGGCAAAAAATGGTGGTGTTGCTATATAAAATTGCATTAAGAATAAAGAAAGGAAAAATTTCTTTATAAAAGTAGTGAAGAAAAAAGTGGAAAAAAGGGGAGTGTAAGCCATTTTACTAATAAATAGTGATGAGCGAGCATGCTTGTTACTACTCGGTACTCGCACGAGTATCACTGTACTCGGTCTACTCGACGGGGACCGAGTAATCTCGCGATACTCGTGCTGTACTCGTGGTCTTCATCCCTGCATGTTGGCGCTCTTTTGAGAGCCAGCCCTCATGCAGGGATTGGCTGGCAGACCACTGCAATGCCACAGCCCTGTTAGTTGTGGAATTGCAGTGATTGGCCAGCCTGCACAGCGTGACCGAGCCTTTATACCGGCGGGCGCGCTGTGCTCTGCTCACAGCTATCCAGACAGTCAGTGCAGGGAGAGGGTCGCTGCTTCGGGGAAAGGTTTGCGGCCATTTATAGCTATTTCCGTAGCAGGGCTGCAAACAGTGTGACCAAAAGTCCTTCTCAGGACTATTCTAGTTGTATACAGGCAGGCAGGGTATAGCCAGGTCGGAGTACAGTAGCAGAGTCCTTCTCAGGACTATTGTTGCTGTATACAGGCAGGGTATAGCCAGGTTGGAATACAGGCTAGTGACCAAAAGAGTCCTTGTCAGGACTATTGTAGCAGAATACAGGCAGGATGGCAGGCAGGCAGGGTATATAGCCATTCCTAGCGGTGACCGTATACCAGCCTTCATCATATCTGGGGCTGGTGTACACAGTCTAAAACAGTCCTGATAGTGTCAGACTTCTCAGCAATTGTCGCTCCTAAAACCTGTTAGGTTCCTAGTGCGTCCGTGCTTGCATTTAAAAACCGCACGTGTGTGCCTGTCGGTGGCAGCGTACAGGTGCACTTGTGTGCGTTTTTACCAAACTATTATATAACGCACAAGTGTAGTGTATAATACACGTCAGTCAGCAGTGGCTGATAGTGTCAGAGTTCTCGTCATTAATTTTTGCTCCTAAAACCTGTGTTAGGTTCTTAGTGCGTCCGTGCTTGCATTTAAAAACCGCACGTGTGTGCCTGTCGGTGGCAGCGTACAGGTGCACTTGTGTGCGTTTTTACCAAACTATTATATAACGCACAAGTGTAGTGTATAATACACGTCAGTCAGCAGTGGCTGATAGTGTCAGAGTTCTCGTCATTAATTTTTGCTCCTAAAACCTGTGTTAGGTTCTTAGTGCGTCCGTGCTTGCATTTAAAAACCGCACGTGTGTGCCTGTCGGTGGCAGCGTACAGGTGCACTTGTGTGCGTTTTTACCAAACTATTATATAACGCACAAGTGTAGTGTATAATACACGTCAGTCAGCAGTGGCTGATAGTGTCAGAGTTCTCGTCATTAATTTTTGCTCCTAAAACCTGTGTTAGGTTCTTAGTGCGTCCGTGCTTGCATTTAAAAACCGCACATGTGTGCCTGTCGGTGGCAGCGTACAGGTGCACTTGTGTGCGTTTTTACCAAACTATTATATAACGCACAAGTGTAGTGTATAATACACGTCAGTCAGCAGTGGCTGATAGTGTCAGAGTTCTCGTCATTAATTTTTGCTCCTAAAACCTGTTAGGTTCTTAGTGCGTCCGTGCTTGCATTTAAAAACCGCACGTGTGTGCCTGTCGGTGGCAGCGTACAGGTGCACAATTTGCACAAACTTTGATATAACGCCCAAGTCTAGTGAATACACGTCAGCACAGCATTGCAAAATGCGCAAGGGCGTTGGCAAGGAACAAGGAAGTGGACGTGATGGTGGTGCAGGCAGAGGCCGAGGTCGTGGGCAAGCTCTAATTTTGCCACAACAAAGGGCCACATCTAGTCGCTCGCACGTCCTGTCCCAAATTCTTGGGGACCGCAGCAGTACACCGCTCTTGAAACAAGACCAGTGTCAACAGGTTGTTAGTTGGATAGCGGATAATGCTTCCAGTCAGATTGGCACCACCACAAACACTCTGTCTTCCACACGGTCAAGTGTCAGTAGCCGTGATACTGCACCGCACATTTCAGAACCTGATCCTCCTTCCTACCACAAGGCTGAGTACACGTCCTCGGACATTAATGATCCCACACTTGGACACTCGGAAGAGCTGTTCACGTTTCCATTCGCACATTCTGGCCTCTCGCCAGCTCATGTTGAAGTGGGTCATGAGGAGATCGTATGTACAGATGGCCAAATATTTGAGCAGCCACGTTCTCACGAAGTTGGCAACGTGTCTCAACAAGGGGTGGACGATGATGAGACACAATTGTCAGGAAGTCAGGAGGAGGAGCAGGGTGCGGAAGAGGAAGACGACGTGGTGGATGATCCAGTAACTGACCCAACCTGGCAGGAGGATATGCAGAGCGAGGACAGCAGTGCACAGGGGGAGGGAGGCGTAGCATCCCAACAGGCAGTAAGAAGCAGGGTGGTGGCTCCAGGCAGAAGTCAGGCAACCGTTCCCCGGAACAACAACACGACACAAGGTGCCTGTACAAATGTTAGGTCTTCCCGAGTCTGGCAGTTTTTTAAGTTGGATCCAGATGATTCTAAAAAGGCCATTTGCAACACCTGCCGTGCCAGCATCAGCAGGGGTACCAAAACTAGCAGCCTGACCACCACCAGCATGATCAGGCACATGTCAGCCAAGCACCCGACTTTGTGGGAAGTACAACAGAGTCGAGGAGCAGTGCTTGCTAATGTCATTGCTACGTCTTCGCTGGTTGTGCATGCGAGCCAATCCCCTGTCCATGCTGCCTGCGAACAAGCCTCCTCCGGTCCTGCACCTGCAGTTGCCTACTCAGAAATAACACCATCATCAAGCACGTCCTTGTCCCAGCGCAGCGTTCAGTTATCCATTCAGCAAACCTTTGAACGCAGGCGCAAATACACTGCCAACACCCCACATGCCACAGTTCTAAATGCTAACATTTCGCGACTGCTTGCGCTGGAAATGTTGCTTTTTAGGCTGGTGGAGACAGAAGCATTCCGCGACCTGATGGCGGCAGCTGTCCCACGTTACTCGGTCCCCAGCCGCCACTATTTCTCCCGGTGTGCCGTCCCCGCGTTGCATAACCACGTGTCACAAAACATCACACGTGCCCTGAACAACGCTGTTTCACCCAAAGTCCACCTAACCACAGACACGTGGACAAGTGCTTGTGGGCAAGGCCGCTACATCTCGTTGACGGCACACTGGGTTAATATTGTGGAAGCTGGGACCCAGTCTGAGCGAGGGACGGAACACGTCCTTCCCACACCAAGGTTTGCAGGCCCTACCTCAGTCAGTGTTTCACCCACACTCTACAGCTCCGGAATGTCATGCTCTTCAGCCTCCTCCTCCTCCTGCGCATCCTCATCCACTGTACCCTCCACACCAGTCCCAAGCTGGAAGCACTGCAGCACTGCCTCGGCGAAGCGGCAACAGGCTGTGCTGAAGCTAATCTGCATAGGTGACAAACCCCACAATGCAGAAGAGCTGTGGACAGCTCTGAAACAGCAGGCAGATCACTGGCTCACACCTCTGAACCTAAAGCCAGGAAAGGTCGTGTGTGACAATGGCCGGAACCTGGTGGCGGCTTTGAGGCGAGGCCAGCTGACACATGTTCCATGCGTGGCCCATGTGCTCAACCTCGTGGTTCAGCGGTTTCTAAAGTCATACCCAGAGCTGTCTGATCTGCTGGTAAAAGTTCGCCGCCTGTCTGCACATTTTCGAAAGTCACCTACTGCTTCAGCCGGCCTTGCCGGCTTTCAGCGCAGTTTGCATCTTCCGGCTCACAGACTGGTGTGTGATGTCCCCACGCGTTGGAATTCAACTCTGCACATGTTGGTCAGGATATGTGAGCAGAAGAGGGCAGTTGTTGAGTACCTGCATCACCTAAGCCGTCGGGAAATGGGTCAAACTCCACACATAACACCTGAGGAGTGGAGATGGATGTCCGACCTATGTACCATCCTCCAAAACTTTGAGGACTCCACCAAGATGGTGAGTGGTGATGACGCCATTATTAGCGTCACCATACCGCTACTCTGCCTTCTAAAACGGTCTCTGCTCAAAACCAAACATGATGCATTGCAAGCGGAGCGCGATGAGTTGCAGCAAGAAACAGTAGTGGGTGTGGGTGATAACACACAGCCCAGCCTCGTCTCATCACAACATGCAGTGGAGGACTATGACGAGGAGGAGGATGAAGACATGGAGCAAATCTCCGGCCAAATTGAGGATATGACATGCACACCAGTCATATCCTCGGTTCAGCGTGGCTGGCCAGAGGACAGGGTAGATGAGGAGGAGGAGGAGGAGGAGGAGGAGGACAGCATGTTCAGTCAACGTGTTGGTCAGGCTACTGAAGTCCTGGCTGTTAAGAGTCTGGCGCACATGGCTGACTTTATGGTAAGCTGCCTGTCTCGTGACCCTCGCGTTAAGAACATCTTGGCCGACAATCATTACTGGTTGGTAACACTGTTAGACCCACGCTACAAGGAGAACTTTATGTCTCTTATTCCCGAGGCGGAGAGGTCAACCAAAATGCAGCAGTTCCGGAAGGCCATAGTCACGGAAGTAGGCAAAGCATTCCCCTCACAAAACGCTAGCGGCATAGGTCAGGAATCAGTGGACAACCAAGGCGTACAGCCGAGAGAGGCACAAGTCCAATCCGCCAGAGGTAGGGGAACAGTCTTTAAGATGTGGGACAGTTTTCTCAGCCCCTCACGTACCACAGCCCCTGAGGTGCGGGGTAGTGCCACAAGAAATCCTAAGTTTGCCCAGATGCTCAAGGAGTACCTTGCAGATCGAACAACTGTACTCCGACATTCCTCTGTGCCTTACAATTATTGGGTATCCAAGGTGGACACGTGGCATGAATTGGCTCTCTACGCCTTGGAAGTCCTGGCCTGCCCTGCCGCTAGCGTTTTGTCAGAGCGTGTTTTTAGTGCCGCAGGTGGAATCATTACAGATAAACGCACCCGCCTGTCAACTGAAAATGCTGACAGGCTGACTCTGATCAAGATGAACAAGGGTTGGATTGGGCCAGACTTCACCACACCACCAGCAAATGAGAGCGGAATTTAAAGTTTGTAACGGGAATTTGCCATGTACCTCCAGTCACCCATGGGTACACACTTCTGGACTTTGGATAATCGCTGGACTGCTCCTCCTTCTCCTCATGCGCCACCATGATGACCGTTACAAGAGTTAGGCCTTTGTTTCAGGTATACCCCCAGTGGTAAATTTTTTCGCCCATTCTTTGCAGAATGGACATTACAACGACAGGAGACCCGCTCCTTTGCAATGGGAACAATGTTTTGAGGCCCTCATGCACGTCTCTATGCAGGGACAACGTGGAGCCTCCCAATTTTTGGCTGCCCTGCCAAAGGGCTATACTATAATACACCCACTTCCTGACAATGGACACTTAATGTTTTGAGGCCCTCATGCACGTCTCTATCCAGGGACAACGTGGAGCCTCCCAATTTTTGGCTGCCCTGCCAAAGGGCTATACTACAAAAGACCCACTTCCTGACAATGGACACTTAATGTTTTGAGGCCCTCATGCACGTCTCTATCCAGGGACAACGTGGAGCCTCCCAATTTTTGGCTGCCCTGCCAAAGGGCTATACTACAAAAGACCCACTTCCTGACAATGGACACTTAATGTTTTGAGGCCCTCATGCACGTCTCTATCCAGGGACAACGTGGAGCCTCCCAATTTTTGGCTGCCCTGCCTAAGGGCTATACTATAATACACCCACTTCCTGACAATGGACACTTAATGTTTTGAGGCCCTCATGCACGTCTCTATCTAGGGACAACGTGGAGCCTCCCAATTTTTGGCTGCCCTGCCAAAGGGCTATACTATAATACACCCACTTCCTGACAATGGACACTTAATGTTTTGAGGCCCTCATGCACGTCTCTATCCAGGGACAACGTGGAGCCTCCCAATTTTTGGCTGCCCTGCCAAAGGGCTATACTACAAAAGACCCACTTCCTTCCAATGGGCACTTCAGGTTTACAGGCCCTCATGCACGTCTCTATCCAGGGACAACGTGGAGCCTCCCAATTTTTGGCTGCCCTGCCTAAGGGCTATACTATAATACACCCACTTCCTGACAATGGATACTTAATGTTTTGAGGCCCTCATGCATGTCTCTATCCAGGGACAACGTGGAGCCTCCCAATTTTTGGCTGCCCTGCCAAAGGGCTATACTACAAAAGACCCACTTCCTTCCAATGGGCACTTCAGGTTTACAAGCCCTCATGCACGTCTCTATCCAGGGACAACGTGGAGCCTCCCAATTTTTGGCTGCCCTGCCAAAGGGCTATACTACAAAAGACCCACTTCCTTCCAATGGGCACTTCAGGTTTACAGGCCCTCATGCACGTCTCTATCCAGGGACAACGTGGAGCCTCCCAATTTTTGGCTTCCCTGCCTAAGGGCTATACTATAATACACCCACTTCCTGACACTGGACACTTAATGTTTTGAGGCCCTCATGCACGTCTCTATCCAGGGACAACGTGGAGCCTCCCAATTTTTGGCTGCCCTGCCTAAGGGCTATACTACAATAGACCCACTTCCTTACAATGGGCACTTCAGGTTTACAGGCCATCATGCACGTCTGCATGCAGGGGCATTGGTGAACCTCACAATTTTGGACTGCCCTGGCAAAGGAAAATACTACAAAGACTCAGTTCCTCAAAATGGGCACATTAGACTCAGAGGCCTTTATGTACGTCTCTTCTCAGGGACATCGGAGTGCCACACAATGTTTTACGTAAAATCTTTCATGTATTGATCTCAAAAAGTAACATACATTAGCTCTATCTCACTATTGGGTATGTGCCCTTAACATTTCCGCTATGAAAAATCATTTTGGTGTCATTTTGGAAGGTTTTCTGGTGAGTCCGTAAAAATGGCGTAAAACGCGGACAAAATTATTCACAGCTGTGACTTTTGAGTGATAAATGCTTCAAGGGGTCTTCCCCATGCTGTTGCCATGTCATTTGAGCACTCTTCGGAGACTTTTGTGCCATTTTTAGGGTTTCTACATGCTGCCGGTGGTCATTTCACAAAAATACTCGGGTCTCCCATAGGATAACATTGGGCTCGGTGCTCGGGCCGAGTACACGAGTATCTTGGGAGACCGAGAGAAGACTGCCTATGGGACCGTTTTGCTGTACTTGGATGATGTGATTGTGTACTCACAGACGTATGAAGCCCACCTGGAGCACCTAGCCGAGGTGTTCGCGTCCCTTGCCAAGTATGGGATGAAGTTGAAGCCCTCAAAGTGTCATCTGCTGAAACCCAGAGTGCAGTACCTAGGACATGTGGTTGGTGCGGAAGGTGTCGCCCCCAACCCCGAGAAGATCACCGCCATCCAAGACTACATAAGGTACATAAAAGGTACATAAAATGAGAATAATGGGGATAGGGGAAAATATGTGTAACTGGGTTAAAAACTGGCTCAGTGATAGGAAACAAAGGGTGGTTATTAATGGTACGTACTCGGACTGGGTCTCAGTTCATAGTGGTGTACCACAGGGGTCAGTATTGGGCCCGCTTCTTTTCAACATATTTATAAATGACCTTGTTGGGGGCATGCGGAGTAGAATTTCAATATTTGCAGATGATACTAAACTCTGCAGGGTAATCAATACAGAGGAGGATAATTTTATATTACAGGGAGATTTATGTAAATTGGAGGATTGGGCTGAGAAGTGGCAATTGAAGTTTAATGTAGATAAATGTAAGGTCATGCACTTGGGTAGAGGAAATAACATTTATGATTATGTACTTAATTGTAGAACACTGGGTAAAACAGACACAGAAAAAGACTTGGGTGTATGGGTGGATGGTAAACTTCACTTTAGTGGACAGTGTCAGGCAGCTGCTGCCAGGGCTAATAAAATAATGGGATGTATTAAAAGAGGTATAAGTGTTCATGAAAAAAATATAGTTCTACCTCTGTACAAGTCACTAGTGCGACCGCACGTAGAATACTGTGTACAATTCTGGTCACCGATATATAAGAAGGACATAGCTGAACTGGAGAGGGTGCAAAGAAGAGCGACCAAGATTATTAGAGGAATGGGGGGGATGCAATACGAAGACAGGTTATTAAACTTGGGGTTATTTAGTCTGGAAAAACGAAGGCTTAGGGGAGATCTAATCACAATATATAAATATATGAGGGGACAGTACAGAGACCTTTCCAAAGATCTATTTACACCTAGGCCTGCGACTGGAACACGGGGGCATCCGCTACGTCTTGAGGAAAGAAGGTTTAATCATAATCCCACCAAGGACACTATCTGCAAGGAGTTTGTATGTTCTCCCCGTGTTTGCGTGGGTTTCCTCCGGGTACTCCGGTTTCCTCCCACACTCCAAAGACATACAGATAGGGACTCTAGATTGTGAGCCCCAATGGGGACAGTGTTGCCAATGTATGTAAAGTGCTATGGAATTAATAGCGCTATATAAATGAATAAAATTATTATTATTATTATTATAATCACAGACGAGGATTCTTTACTGTACGAGCAGTGAGACTATGGAATTCTCTGCCGCATGATGTTGTAATGAGTGATTCACTACTAACATTTAAGCAGAGCCTGGATGCCTTTCTTGAAAAATTTAATATAACCAGTTATGTATATTAGATTTTATGACAGGGTATTGATCCAGGGAACTAGTCTGATTGCTGGATGTGGAGTCAGGAAGGAAATTTTTTCCCCATTGGAACTTGTTTGCCACATTGGGTTTTTTTGCCTTCCTCTGGATCAACATGTTAGGCTACGGGTTGAACTAGATGGACTTAGAGTCTCCCTTCAACCTTAAAACTATGATACTATGATGACTGGCCGAGACCGACCACAGTGAGGGAAGTGAGGCAGTTTCTGGGCCTGGTGAAATATTACCGTCGCTTCATTAAGGGGTACACAAAGATGGCTGCCCCCATGCAAGACCTCCTCGTAGGACAGACCAAGGGTGGTAGATCCCTAGTAGCCCCATTGGTGTGGGAAGAAAAGCATGAGGAATCCTTCCGCCAGCTGAGAACAGCCCTGACCGGAGAGGAAATCCTAGCGTACCCTGACTACAGCCGCCCATTCATCCTCTACACCGACGCCAGCAATGTGGGCTTGGGGGCTGTTCTATCCCAGGTCCAAGACAGAAGGGAAAAGGTAATAGCTTATGCTAGCCGAAAACTCCGACCGACTGAGAGGAACCCTGAGAACTACATCTCCTTCAAGCTTGAGCTCTTGGCACTGGTGTGGGCTATCACCGAGCGGTTCCGCCATTACCTGGCAGCAGCCAAGTTCACCGCGTACACAGACAATAACCTGCTGACCCATCTAGATACGGCCAAGCTGGGCGCGTTGGAGCAGCGGTGGGTGACCAGGTTAGCCAACTACGATTTCACCATCAAGTACCGGGCCGGCCGTACCAACGTCAATGCCAATGCACTCTCCCGGATGCCCCACCTGTCGGAAGAGGGGCCAGAGGATGATGACCTCGAAGAGATCGAGTTGCCTGCATTTCACCGGCCATTCACTGAGAAGGTGCACGTCTACCAACAACGGGTGAACCTGGATCCGCTGCCCCGACAGGACTGGCAGGAAGCTCAGGACCAGGCACCTGCTGTCCGCCTGGTCAAGACTCTAGTGGAACAGGGTTCTGCTGGGATAGACCCTGCTGACCCTGCCGAAGCCCAACGTCTGTGGCAAGAACGGACCCGGCTATACCTACACCAGGGGAAGTTGTATCGCGAGCTGATTAATCCAAAGACTCACGAGAAGATCCGCCAGCTGGTGATTCCCCAGGCTAACGTGCCCACCGTCCTGCAAGCATACCATGATGGTGCAGTGCACTTCGGGTGGAAGAAGCTAGAGATGTTGTTAAGAGAGCGGTTCTATTGGAGTGGAATGCGGGAATCTGTGGAGGCCTGGTGCCGAGAATGTGGCCCTTGCGCATTGAGAAGGAAGGACGAGGCCAGCCAGAAGGCACCCCTACACCCGATCATTACACACCAACCGCTGGAGCTGGTTGCCCTTGACCATGTAAAGCTCACCCCCAGCCGAAGTGGGTACACCTACGCTCTGACCATCGTAGACCACTACTCGAGGTTCCTGGTGGTTGTCCCAGTTAAGGACTTAACCGGCCGCACCGCTGCTAAGGCTTTCCAGGCTTATTTCTGTTGACCGCATTGGTACCCGGAGAGGGTGCTTACCGACCAGGGTCCGGCCTTTGAAGCAGAGGTATTCCAGGAATTCTGCCAGTTGTACGGCTGCAAGAAAATCCGGACCACGCCTTACCACGCCCAAACCAATGGCATTTGTGAAAAGATGAACCACTTGGTCCTGGGCCTCCTCAAGACGTTACCACTGGAACAGCGGAACCTGTGGCTGGAGAAGCTACCTGACCTGGTCGATATGTACAACAACATCCCTTCCAGCTCTACGAAATGCACTCCAGCATACCTGATTAGAGCTCGTCCCGGCCGGCTACCAGTGGATCTGGAAATGGGCTTGGAAGCTTCAGAAGCACTCCTGTCGACAGCTGAATGGGACACTCGGCGGAGGACACAGTACCGACAGGTCCAGGAGTATGTTGAAAAGAACTTGTGCCGGAGTCGGGGACAACAGGAGCAGTGCTTCAACAAGAAGGCGCCTGCCGGTTCCTTCAAACCTGGGGATGTAGTGCTGAAGCGGAAAAGAAGGGCCCACAAGCTGGATGATCAATGGGAAAAAACCCCGTATGTAGTCCAGCCCACAGGATGGGAGAATGGGAAGGCCTACCAGATCAGCCGTGACCAGGGGGGGACTTTGACCACGGTTTCCCGAGACCACCTGAAGAAGTGCCCACCAGCATTGAGAGTAGCGGATGAGGCTCCAGTTCCCAGTCCAGTGGAGAAGGAAAAAGAGGTAATCCACACCATGATGGGTGATTTTCCAGCAGACTGGCCTACACAGAACGGTGCGGTGATCCTTCCAGTGATACTGTTCCCACAACCCGTGGATGAAGAAATGATGGAAACGGTTAACCGCGAGCCAGTGCCCAGGGATGTACCTGTACCCAGCTCCCCTACGCCTCCGCCTGCCCCACATGATAGCAGGGAGGAGGAACTGACTGTTCCCTCTGCCCCACTGCCTGTCACCACTGACACCGGACCCCGAAGGTCCACTCGCCCCAACCTAGGTAGACCCCCACTTAGGTACAGGGAAACTACTCTTTAAAAGGGGGGGGCTTTATGTGTTGAGTGTACCAGTTTGAAAGTTTTAAATGATAAGTAAAGATGATCAACCAAAGAAGTTTACCTGATTGAACCGTGATTAAACCGGCCGTTGCCGGCAACTGTTGTCCCCGTAGGGACTGTGCAACCATTGCGTAAGGAACTGCTTACGGACAAGCCCGAGAACTTGCAGGGCAACCACAAACTTAGTGCAATGTAAATAAAAATGTTTGTTGGCTTGACACCGTTACCGCCTCCGGAGAGGCTGATTTGGGAGGATGGGCCTGGAGGAAAGGGATGGCCTAGGCCCGCCACTACCGTAACCGGTGGCGATCCTCCGGGGGTTCAGGGGTCCCCTTGGACGTGGGCCCCCTGAAAGAGACAGAACCCGCTCGGGCAACTTGGTGCTGGACTGGGGTCAAGGGGTGCTGCCCGCTTCTTAGGGGCAGCATCAGGGCCAGGTTGTTTGGGTGGGAGAAGAGCGGAAGCTGTACCGTTGTAAAATGTTTATGATGCTTTTACATGTTTTACCGTTTTATTCTTTTTCAGTTGTGAAAATAAAACCGGTGATGGACGGGCAGCCCGCGGACGGTCTGCATTTTACTATAGGGGAATGTGGCGCCCTGGACAAGCCAGGTCGTCACAGGTACTACACCAACACACTCTACACTCCGGCTAGGCACACCGAAGCTAAACACAAATCCTAGTTGCCTTCCTCCAGGGGCTGATGTCCACACCAGGGGGTGGGCCAGGCGGTTGATCCCACCCACCGAGGAGTTCACAGTCCTGGAGGCGGGAAAAGGAGTCAGATTAGAGATCAGTTTTGGAGTTAGAGAAGTGAAGAGGAGAGGAGACTGACCGTGTCCGGGTGTGTGGCCCGGGCACTCAGCAAGGTTGGCAGACGGTGGTGACCTTCTGCAGGAGAGGCTGATTGGAGTGAACCGTACGGACCGGGGATGGGCGGTGGCCCGCCGGTACCAGATCGGGGAGTGAAGAGAAGCCAGCACCATCCGGCAGGGCCTACGGACCCCGACCAGGCTAGGAGTCGCCGTAAAACCGGTCAAATCCGTTAGCGACGGGAACCTCCAGGGTTTCCCAGCAGTCAAGACCCGATTGAAGGCAACAGCTCACACCGTAGAGGGAAGCACAGTCACCGCCAAGGCTACAGTTCCCAGGGCCAGAGCCTGCGGGCAAAAGGGGCTCCCTCAGCATCCATCCAAGCTGGGGAGCGGGTTACCGGTGGGAAGCCCGCTAGATTTTGGGGGAATAAAAGGGGTCCAACACCACATCCCCACAGGTGCACACCCACCCATCAAAGAGAGCTATAAGCCAATACCACCTTCACATTGCCAGTGTACCAAGGACATGTTGAGCAACATGAAGGCGGCTGGGGTTATCCGTGACAGTTGTAGCCTTTGGGCAGCTCTGTTGATCCTGTTAAAAAAGAAGGACGGCACCACTCCCCGTATTGAGGAATCGCTAGCTGCATTGAGAACTGCAAATTATTTTTCTACCCTTGATCTCACTAGTCACTATTGGCAAGTGTCCGTTGCTGAGGCAGACCGGGAGAAGACCGCCTTCGCCACCCCTATGGGTCTCTGCGAGTTCAAAAGCATGCCCTTCGAGCTGTGCAATGCGCCAGGAACCTTCCAGAGGCTGATGGAATGCTGCTTGGGACAAGATTTTAGGGTGTATAAAAAGGGAGATTAGATCCCGTGATCCCAACGTATTGTTACACCTCTATAAATCACTTGTAAGGCTACATCTGGAATATGGGAACCAGTTTTGGGCTCCACATTTTAAAAAGGACATTCAGAAGTTAGAGTCAGTTCAAAGGTGGGCAACTAGACTACTACAAGGAATGGAAGGCCTCCCATATGATGACAAGTTGAAAAAGTTATTAAGTGATTATTGGCTGCAATGGGGCTTTCTGGCTGGTGCCAGCCTCTCTTCTTAGCACACAGGAACCACAATCCCTACACCATGCTTCAATGGATTCTCTCATCCCAGCCCAGTAAAACTACATATTTTACACAGTCATAAGCAGCCAAAAGGGATCTATTCTATTCAATTGCAAATGATCTAGATAAGACTGAGAATAAGATACTGCACGGGACATAGCAGAGTTGGTCAAGTTGAGTGGAGATGAGTTTGCTATTTGGCACAGCTTTTTGCATCAATAAAGCAAGTAAAAGGTGTGAAAGATAAAAAAAAGGGTGAAAGTGTGAAAAGTGAATTGGCCAAATTGAGGTGCATATAAAGTTTTTGCTTTCTTTCAATTCACTAATGGGGCTCATTTGAATCAGGTGAATTGAGTTCTGCTTTTGGAAACTGGGTTAAGAAGGGGTGCACCGGTCCTGGAGGTACTGCAATACCAGGTCAATGCGTGGAGTGGACAGAGCAAGATTTTTTCCATCTCCTTGTTCTAAAAATCCATTTAATATATGGTCCCCAGAGAGGGGACGTATCAGATATTAAACTGATAAGAACAGATTTAATTTTTTTTTTTTTCTGTTTATCAGTAGGACTTCAAAATAACAAAGGTGATCGCCTCCCGTTGCCTGGGAACCGTCCAGGCACAAGAGGGCTATGTGTCACCAGAAGGCGCACACACTTCCTCAAGGCCGGCAGACGTGCAATCCCAGGCACCTTCCAGTACCGACCAAGGTAGCGTCCTCCGAAACTACACTTGATCTTAGCCAAAAGGCCGAGAAGCTATAACCCGAATTGGTTACGGCCTTGAGTGGCACCCTGGCCTATACCGGACACATCTTAGGGAGAGGGAGACAAACCCACACCTACAGAAGACATTTTGTCACCCAAGCCAACCCTTGAAAAGGCTGTTTTGCAGAGCAAAAACAAGAAGAATGGTGCTTTTTGCAGCCGCCGCCCACTGCAATGAATCTGAATAACTCCTCCTTTTGGACACAAGCACCTCCCCTCCCCCTTGCAGTCTTTCCAATTCATGATACAAAAAGACGGACGGACAGGACAGGACAGGACAGGCTGCCTGACTTTCCGTCACTGCCACCCTTTGCCATCCTTGCCCGTAGAAAGCCCTTTCATCATCCCCAAACCCTAATCTTTTCCCTTCCCTTCCCAGATGCGTCTCACTCCCTTTCATTAGGAAGTGAGCGCAGCCTTTTCTCCGTTCTGCACATGCGCGACGTTAAACACAAATGCGCAGGCGTGCGTTCCATTACCCTCACTGCATTCCACTCCCATACAGGAAGTGGGCGCAGCTATTACTACGGTCGCACATAAAAGAACCCACGGCCACCACTGCACATAGCTGACTCCACCACAGGACACCCACTTCTACACCAACGCAGGTAAGACAGGATCGGCACCTCTATGCTCCCGTTACAATCAGGCTCAGTCACCATGTGATAACGCTCTCAACTCTTTAGTTGCAGGCTCCCCTTGCTTCACCTCCACTGGCTGTGCTGCCATTTCCTCTCCCACCTGGAAGGTATACTTTATTCCACTATTTTCCTGTTTCTCTCTTCCCCCTTTTCCCATAACCTACTTTTATCTGCATTTGTGGGGTATCTATATGCTATTTACATCATAGTTTTATTCATTAATATGGAAGGGAAGAGTGCCCATGAGAGTGTTGAACTGCGGAGAGCAAGAGATTAAGCTGCTCCGATTTGCCACCATTGATAAGCTGTTCTCAGTAGATACACATGCTATCCAAACAGCAGCATCCACCATTGTTCAGCCCACCCATTCAGTGACAGCTCACCAAGTCAGCCAGATGAGTGGTGTAAGGAATTACACGTAGGCACTGACTCCACACCTTCACATCACAAGAAGGGGGTCTACAGGCTAGTGCAAGAATACGAGCAAGTCTTCAGCAAACATCCGCTAGACTTTTGAAGAATAAAAGGGGTCAAACACTACATCCCCACAAGTGCACACCCACCCATCAAAGAGAGATATAAGCCAAAACTACCTGCACATTACCAGTGTACCAAGGACATGTTGAGCAACATGAAGGAGGCTGGGGTTATCCGTGACAGTTGTAGCCTCTGGGCAGCTCCGTTGGTCCTGTTAAAGAAGAAGGACAGCACCACTCCCCTGTATTGAGGAATAGCTAGCTGCATTGAGAACTGCAAATTATTTTTCTACCCTTGATCTCACTAGTCGCTATTGGCAAGTGTCCGTTGCTGAGACAGACCGGGAGAAGACCGCCTTTGCCACCCCGATGGGTCTCTGCGAGTTCAAAAGCATGCCCTTCGAGCTGTGCAATTTGCCAGGAACCTTCCAGAGGCTGATGGAATGCTGCTTGGGACACCGAAACTTTGAAACGGTACTGCTATACCTTTATGATGTTATTGTTTATTCTAAAGCAAACAAGATTTTAGGGTGTATAAAAAGGGAGATTAGATCCGGTGAGCCCAACGTATTGTTACCCCTCTATAAATCACTTGTAAGGCCACATCTGGAATATGGGGTAAAGTCCTGAGCAGGTTGATAACCATTGGTTTGAGCATGGTAGGGTGTAGTGCGCATCTTCCTGCATCGGTAAAAGCTGCAGAAGTCCTTGAAGATTTCCGCTTCAAAGGCTGTGCCTTGATCTGTGAGGACTCTCTCTGAGTAGCCATGAGGTCTGCATAAGTGTGCTTGGAAGACCTTCGCTGCAGTATGGGCCATTAGATCTTTGACTTGTACCACAACCATAAATCTCGAGTAGTTGTCTACCATCGTAAGTGCATACGTGAGCTCGCCTCGATATTCTGCAACAAAACTCCCTTTTTCGATTTCAGTTTCAGCAAACACTCCTCTTCCTGTAGAAAATATTTATCATTACCTAAGACAGTCATTCTAATGCATGACAATATTAAGGCAATTTAGTTAAAACTTGTTTTAACTCACCTTTAAGGGGATTGATGTATTTCATGGTCAATCCAGGTTTGTCAGTGATGGCACTGACATAATGTATGGCGTCTTTTTCGGGCGTTATCCTTTGCCTTTTCATTGTGAAAATCCAGTTGCCTATATCAAAGCAAATTCTACTACTTGTAAAGTATGCAGAAAATGAAATGTAGAACATATAACATCAACTGCTTAGGAACGCATCATAGGTTAGTACTTAAAAGGATATTGTCATGTTCTAGTCATAATGCAAGCTGGACATTTTTCATGTTACCCTGTAATCGCCGGCCTGTTCTAATGCTCACAAGCCAAGATATAGGCTCAGCTGCTAAGGCTTCCCTCTGCCTTCTGAATGAAACTTGAATATGTCTGGGTCACTGTGTATATAGCAGGTGCTCAGAAAAAATAACAGTCAATTCAATAGAAATAGCTCTGGCACACTATAGTGATCAATAACGTAAGAAAAGAACTCTTGGAATGCTGAAAATTCTTTATTTGTGCAAAAGGATAATTCATCCAACGTTTCGACCTTGTTTTTAGGTCTTTATCAAGGATAAAGTTATCTAAGATCATAAAGGGTTACAAAACCATATAAACACGTAATTAGTACATAGTACAACATAACAGTACAATATATTGCTACTTGAGAGTACAATGGGTCAAATGACCATGATGCACATACAAAAAATTTTTCCAAAGCCATAGTGAAAACATTTGTACTGAGGAAAGAAAATTTCCACATGACCTATCTGGAGAAACATTCTGGATCAAACAACCAAAAATAGTCAAGCAGGTAAATACACACCTATATGGATAACAGGATGATATGTGTTCAATTGTATAGCGTCATTGCCATTAAGGTACAAATGGAAAACTTGCAATCCTATATAGTGAAGGAAATGAACACATATCATATCAAAGAACACAGGAACATGGGTGTGAGAAAAACCTCAATGTTTATACTTTGTTCTTTATAATGGTGTGAACATGTATATGTCTCAGTACCTTATGCACTTGAGAATTCTAGTGAGTAGATCATGAAAGCCTATTTCAGAACTGGAATCGGTAAATAATTGTAGGTGGAATCTAAATGAAAAGATGGTACAAGTGTTATCATGACACGTGGGCTATAACACAATGGACCGTGTGACAAAGAAGAAAGGAGAGAAAGAAGAGGAAGAAAATGCAACTACCTGTAACATTACGTGATAGTCACTGGTAAGTATCACTTGACAATTCAAATGAAAAAGGATTCCTTTATTAAAGGGTTCTCAGTCGCCTCAGGATCATGAAATACTAGGGTAAATGATATGAGAATGGGTAAGAAGCACCACTAAAGGAAATATGAGATGCAGGACATATATCTATAAACCCCTGAACTACATGATAGAAATAAAAAGAAGAAAAAAGAAAAAAAAGAAGAAAGAAGAAGAACACATAGAATGCGGAAAGAGAATGGGTACAACTACCTGAGTTACTGCAGGGAGGCCCCTGGTTGGTATTGTGAGGGTTAGTGGAATTCCTTCACTGAAGGGTTCTCAGTTGCCTCAGGTTCGTGAAAAATGCTATAGACAAATAATGCCCGGAGAAAAGGGGTTCATATACAGCGAATAATGGTAATACAAGGTACATGTGTCACATGTAATAGTATATATATATATATTGTACTAAGCTCTACACCAGAAATAGAAAGTAGTCCCTCTGCCTTCTGTCTAGGTGCCCTGAGTTATGTCCTGTAAACTGTCACAGGGACCCAGACACACATGTGTAGTAGGGGAATATCCCTGCTGAGATGCCAGTGCTAGAGCACTCGTTTGCTGTGGAGTTGAACGCTATGTGAGCAGTTCTTACCTTCAATGAGCAGAAGTCTCTTTTTTCAGATTTCAATATCTCTGTGGGTATCTGGCAGAAATATGGAATACTCTTTACTGCTAAGACCCTGTACACCACTCCCACTAAAGGGGGCTTTACACGCTGCGACATCGCTAATGCGGAGTCGTTGGGGTCACGGAATTTGTGACGCACATCCGGCCGCATTAGCGATGTTGCTGCGTGTGACACCGATGAGCGATTTTGCATCGCTGCAAAAACGTGCAAAATCGCTCATCGGTGACATGGGTCTCCATTCTCGATTATCGTTACTGCAGCAGTAACGATGTAGTTCGTCGCTCCTGCGGCAGCACACATCGCTCCGTGTGACACCGCAGAAACGAGGAACCTCTCCTTACCTGCCTCCCAGCCGCTATGAGGAAGGAAGGAGGTGGGCGGGATGTTCCGGCCACTCATCTCCGCCCCTCCGCTGCTATTGGGCGGTCGCTCAGTGACGTCGCTGTGACGCCGCACGGACCGCCCCCTTAGAAAGGAGGCGGTTCGCCGGTCACAGCGACGTCGCCGGGCAGGTAAGTATGTGTGACGGGTCTGGTCGGTGTTGTGCAGCATGGGCAGCGATTTGCCCGTGTCGCGCAACAGATGGGGGCGGGTATCCACACTAGCGATATCGGTACCGATATCGCAGTGTGTAAAGTAGCCTTTAATAAACTGTGTAAAGGATTTTAAGTAAAAATCCACAATAAACCAGCGCTAGATGGGTTTTTATAATTTTATTAATAGACCACAAATAAAAAATTTTTTGCTATCCTTGTTTCAAGACAGAGTATTTGATAATATACAATACACTGATTATTACTAAAACCAAGGACCACATAAAACAAGGACCACATAAAATAAAAAATGAAAGTAATGAGAATAAAATTCTTTTGTATAACCAATTAACTTCGAGGTGATACAATATTCACATTGATTTAGTTTTACCAGTCTAATGTAATGCCCCGGCCGGTGGCATATATTTTGTTTGGTTAATAATTTAGACTTATACAATGAAAGATGTACTATACCACCCCTGGCTAACTTACAAGTTTTAAGTTGTACAATATTTATGTACAAGTTTGCGACGTTATATTCATATATAGGAAGGCAAACAATATTGGCAATTTAGTGGCACCCACCATACGTAATCTTACAGCACCTAATAAGGGAGGATTATTTGACCTGAAAGGTTTTTTTCCATGCAAAAGCTGTATAGTATGTAAGAATACAAAAAATATTTCACGGAAATCCTTCTTACAGGGGCAGTCAGAAGTCATGATTAGAGAATTTATTACATGTCAATCAAAGGGAGTAGTATATTGAATTCAATGTCCCTGTCAGAAAAAATACATTGAGAGAACTATTAGACCCCTATGGAAAAGGGTGGGTGAGCACATTAGAAGTGTTAAAAATAAATGTACTAAGCACCCCCTATCCAGACATTATGTGTTAAAACATGGAGGGTCCTTTAAAGGATCCCAAGTATGGGGCGTACAAAAAATAACTAAGGATTGGAGAGGTGGCGATTTCATTAAAAAAATGTCACGAGCAGAAAGCCAATGGATTTTTGAATTGAACACCTTGAAACCATATGGACTCAATAATGATATAGAACTGTTTCCTTTTAATTAATTTATATTTTTATAGGTAGAGGAGTAATAGGTACTGATAATAATACGGAGAGAAGGAAAAAAAAAAAAAAAAAAAAAGCGATTGTCATGGAGATATATGTGTATATATGCATAATATATATTAAAATTGGTGCTTCACTTGCCCAAGGTTGATGTAGATATAAGGGGCTTTTCATATTATAGCAAATTTATATTACACCTTTATGATGTCCTTTTGTTAAATTTATTGTTGAAAAAAAGCATATGCATATATACACATTGTCTTCCCAGTATATGATGATACAAGCAAGGCTATATATAGGTCTTTTTAGAAAAACCTTTAGAAAAACCTTTGCACATAATTATATTATATGGCTATTATGAACGGTCTTTCACAAATTGATATATGTAGTGGTCATTGAATGTTGGTTGAATTTAAACATTGTTTAATTTTATGCAAATTATAACCAATTAAATATATGCATAAATAGTGCTCTAGGCAACAGCTGAGTTATCCTTGAGGAAGGGGGCCGTTACACGCCCCCGAAACGCGCGTCGGATCAGGACTCTGTTTTTGCCTACCTCACCTGTGCGGTGATAACCTGCCAAGTAATCTCTCCCTCGTGTGGAATCAACCGGCTTCCACTGGACACGGTACGGATTGCCTGCTGGAGAGGTTGAGAGGTTACCGCTGACATTTCCTTTGTCTGCAACCAGGATACATTGGTACCTCCAGCGGTTCTGCATTGCTCGTTTGGAAGCGGATCGGAGCCTTGTGTGGTGCTAACCTGCCAAGCAACTTCCTCCTGTGTGGAATCAGTCAGCTGACACTGGATACGGTCTGGACTGCCCGCTGGAGAGGCTGAGTAGTTACCGCTGATCTTATTGTTGTCCGCAGCCAACATCTTGGTGCTTTCAGTGGCTTCGTACTGCTTGATTTCGAAAGTACATTTGGGAGAATACGGGACCGGCTGGTTTGTGGCCTTGTGAAGTGTTATAAAGGCTCTGTAAAGAGGGATGTCGGTAACCATACATCTCCCCCAGAGCCAGCACTAGTCGCGGCCACTGGCCTCAAAACGTCCGCTCTGGAAGTCTAACAGGTCAATCCTGTACATAGCGGTTCCAGCCTAATCAACGGAGAAATCCGGGGTGTTTTTTGCGGTCAAGTTGTTGTGAGGTTTATTCCCCCAGGCCCTGGGGGCGAATATAACGTCGCAAACTTATATTGTACAACTTAAAACTTGTAAGTTAGCCAGGGGTGGTATAGTACATCTTTCATTGTATAAGTCTAAATTATTAACCAAACAAAATATATGCCACCGGCCGGGGCATTACATTAGACTGGTAAAACTAAATCAATGTGAATATTGTATCACCTCGAAGTTAATTGGTTATACAAAAGAATTTTATTCTCATTACTTTCATTTTTTACTTTATGTGGTCCTTGTTTTATGTGGTCCTTGGTTTTAGTAATAATTAGTGTATTGTATATTATCAAATACTCTGTCTTGAAACAAGGATAGCAAAAAATGTTTTATTTGTGGTCTATTAATAAAATTATAAAAACCCATCTAGCGCTGGTTTATTGTGGATTTTTACTTAAAATCCTTTACACAGTTTATTAAAGGCTACTTTACACACTGCGATATCGGTCCCGATATCGCTAGTGTGGATACCCGCCCCCATCTGTTGCGCGACACGGGCAAATCGCTGCCCATGCTGCACAACACCGACCAGACCCGTCACACATACTTACCTGCCCGGCGACG
This sequence comes from Anomaloglossus baeobatrachus, assembly GCF_048569485.1. Classification (NCBI taxonomy): domain Eukaryota; kingdom Metazoa; phylum Chordata; class Amphibia; order Anura; family Aromobatidae; genus Anomaloglossus; species Anomaloglossus baeobatrachus. Next base: position 53,993 of record NW_027442813.1, read on the forward strand.
TCGCTGTGACCGGCGAACCGCCTCCTTTCTAAGGGGGCGGTCCGTGCGGCGTCACAGCGACGTCACTGAGCGACCGCCCAATAGCAGCGGAGGGGCGGAGATGAGTGGCCGGAACATCCCGCCCACCTCCTTCCTTACTCATAGCGGCTGGACATAACTCAGGGCACCTAGACAGAAGGCAGAGGGACTACTTTCTATTTCTGGTGTAGAGCTTAGTACAATATATATATATATACTATTACATGTGACACATGTACCTTGTATTACCATTATTCGCTGTATATGAACCCCTTTTCTCCGGGCATTATTTGTCTATAGCATTTTTCACGAACCTGAGGCAACTGAGAACCCTTCAGTGAAGGAATTCCACTAACCCTCACAATACCAACCAGGGGCCTCCCTGCAGTAACTCAGGTAGTTGTACCCATTCTCTTTCCGCATTCTATGTGTTCTTCTTCTTTCTTCTTTTTTTTCTTTTTTCTTCTTTTTATTTCTATCATGTAGTTCAGGGGTTTATAGATATATGTCCTGCATCTCATATTTCCTTTAGTGGTGCTTCTTACCCATTCTCATATCATTTACCCTAGTATTTCATGATCCTGAGGCGACTGAGAACCCTTTAATAAAGGAATCCTTTTTCACTTGAATTGTCAAGTGATACTTACCAGTGACTATCACGTAATGTTACAGGTAGTTGCATTTTCTTCCTCTTCTTTCTCTCCTTTCTTCTTTGTCACACGGTCCATTGTGTTATAGCCCACGTGTCATGATAACACTTGTACCATCTTTTCATTTAGATTCCACCTACAATTATTTACCGATTCCAGTTCTGAAATAGGCTTTCATGATCTACTCACTAGAATTCTCAAGTGCATAAGGTACTGAGACATATACATGTTCACACCATTATAAAGAACAAAGTATAAACATTGAGGTTTTTCTCACACCCATGTTCCTGTGTTCTTTGATATGATATGTGTTCATTTCCTTCACTATATAGGATTGCAAGTTTTCCATTTGTACCTTAATGGCAATGACGCCATACAATTGAACACATATCATCCTGTTATCCATATAGGTGTGTATTTACCTGCTTGACTATTTTTGGTTGTTTGATCCAGAATGTTTCTCCAGATAGGTCATGTGGAAATTTTCTTTCCTCAGTACAAATGTTTTCACTATGGCTTTGGAAAAATTTTTTGTATGTGCATCATGGTCATTTGACCCATTGTACTCTCAAGTAGCAATATATTGTACTGTTATGTTGTACTATGTACTAATTACGTGTTTATATGGTTTTGTAACCCTTTATGATCTTAGATAACTTTATCCTTGATAAAGACCTAAAAACAAGGTCGAAACGTTGGATGAATTATCCTTTTGCACAAATAAAGAATTTTCAGCATTCCAAGAGTTCTTTTCTTACGTTATTGATCACTATAGTGTGCCAGAGCTATTTCTATTGAATTGACTCTTATTTTTTCTGAGCACCTGCTATATACACAGTGACCCAGACATATTCAAGTTTCATTCAGAAGGCAGAGGGAAGCCTTAGCAGCTGAGCCTATATCTTGGCTTGTGAGCATTAGAACAGGCCGGCGATTACAGGGTAACATGAAAAATGTCCAGCTTGCATTATGACTAGAACATGACAATATCCTTTTAAGTACTAACCTATGATGCGTTCCTAAGCAGTTGATGTTATATGTTCTACATTTCATTTTCTGCATACTTTACAAGTAGTAGAATTTGCTTTGATATAGGCAACTGGATTTTCACAATGAAAAGGCAAAGGATAACGCCCGAAAAAGACGCCATACATTATGTCAGTGCCATCACTGACAAACCTGGATTGACCATGAAATACATCAATCCCCTTAAAGGTGAGTTAAAACAAGTTTTAACTAAATTGCCTTAATATTGTCATGCATTAGAATGACTGTCTTAGGTAATGATAAATATTTTCTACAGGAAGAGTAGTGTTTGCTGAAACTGAAATCGAAAAAGGGAGTTTTGTTGCAGAATATCGAGGCGAGCTCACGTATGCACTTACGATGGTAGACAACTACTCGAGATTTATGGTTGTGGTACAAGTCAAAGATCTAATGGCCCATACTGCAGCGAAGGTCTTCCAAGCACACTTATGCAGACCTCATGGCTACTCAGAGAGAGTCCTCACAGATCAAGGCACAGCCTTTGAAGCGGAAATCTTCAAGGACTTCTGCAGCTTTTACCGATGCAGGAAGATGCGCACTACACCCTACCATGCTCAAACCAATGGTTATCAACCTGCTCAGGACTTTACCCCATATTCCAGATGTGGCCTTACAAGTGATTTATAGAGGGGTAACAATACGTTGGGCTCACCGGATCTAATCTCCCTTTTTATACACCCTAAAATCTTGTTTGCTTTAGAATAAACAATAACATCATAAAGGTATAGCAGTACCGTTTCAAAGTTTCGGTGTCCCAAGCAGCATTCCATCAGCCTCTGGAAGGTTCCTGGCAAATTGCACAGCTCGAAGGGCATGCTTTTGAACTCGCAGAGACCCATCGGGGTGGCAAAGGCGGTCTTCTCCCGGTCTGCCTCAGCAACGGACACTTGCCAATAGCGACTAGTGAGATCAAGGGTAGAAAAATAATTTGCAGTTCTCAATGCAGCTAGCTGTTCCTCAATACAGGGGAGTGGTGCTGTCCTTCTTCTTTAACAGGACCAACGGAGCTGCCCAGAGGCTACAACTGTCACGGATAACCCCAGCCTCCTTCATGTTGCTCAACATGTCCTTGGTACACTGGTAATGTGCAGGTAGTTTTGGCTTATATCTATCTTTGATGGGTGGGTGTGCACTTGTGGGGATGTAGTGTTTGACCCCTTTTATTCTTCAAAAGTCTAGCGGATGTTTGCTGAAGACTTGCTCGTATTCTTGCACTAGCCTGTAGACCCCCTTCTTGTGATGTGAAGGTGTGGAGTCAGTGCCTACGTGTAATTCCTTACACCACTCCTCTGGCTGACTTGGTGAGCTGTCACTGAATGGGTGGGCTGAAGCAATGGTGGATGCTGCTGTTTGGATAGCATGTGTATCTACTGAGAACAGCTTATCAATGGTGGCAAATCGGAGCAGCTTAATCTCTTGCTCTCCGCAGTTCAACACTCTCATGGGCACTCTTCCCTTCCATATTAATGAATAAAACTATGATGTAAATAGCATATAGATACCCCACAAATGCAGATAAAAGTAGGTTATGGGAAAAGGGGGAAGAGAGAAACAGGAAAATAGTGGAATAAAGTATACCTTCCAGGTGGGAGAGGAAATGGCAGCACAGCCAGTGGAGGTGAAGCAAGGGGAGCCTGCAACTAAAGAGTTGAGAGCGTTATCACATGGTGACTGAGCCTGATTGTAACGGGAGCATAGAGGTGCCGATCCTGTCTTACCTGCGTTGGTGTAGAAGTGGGTGTCCTGTGGTGGAGTCAGCTATGTGCAGTGGTGGCCGTGGGTTCTTTTATGTGCGACCGTAGTAATAGCTGCGCCCACTTCCTGTATGGGAGTGGAATGCAGTGAGGGTAATGGAACGCACGCCTGTGTGACGCTCCTGGACTAATCCAGGGTGTCACAGGGAACTGCACTATTCTCTATCCTTGGTGCAGGGCCCACCCTCCTTGGTTCCGGGGTCCGCAACAGTGATTCTGTACTAACAGCACAAATCCTAGTCACCCAAACACTACACTTGTCAGGCACACCAGGGGCGTGGTTCCAGCTGGGAAAGGAACCGCCCACCTATGAGTCAGACAGGCTGGTGGGAGGAGTCAGTTAGACAGTTGGTAGTAACTGAAAAAGAGAGAGGACCTGGGGATTAAGAGCTCCCTGAGGAGAGCCTGGCTGGGTCGCAGACAGTGGCCTGTACTTGACGGCTCAGAGATTAGCGGCGTCAGCACAGCGGAGGGATAGGACTTCCCACACAGAGCAGTCACAGAAAATCCCACGTGCCAGCTGCTAAGAGCAGGTCCCAATTAAAAAGAGGGACGGGACCCGAAGGTTTCAAGCCAACGGGGCCAGGGACACACACAGTATACAGTGTATGGAGGAAGGCTCCAGTCCACCACAGAATCACTGAAAGGGACCACCGCACGTGCAGTCACCGAGTGCAGCAGTACCAAGAGACTTTGTTTACCTCAGAGTCTGTGTCCACTGAATGCGTCATCACACCTGAGTGAGTACCCTGGCCCCCAGCGTCCTGCCGGCCCTATATCAATATAGGCTGTTCCTACCTATTCCCTACCCTGAGTCCCGGGGCCCCTACCTGCGGAGGGAATCACCACCAGGCTGCCCCAACACCATCAGCCCCGGCACTCCCATACAGCAGCGGCGGTATTCCTTATTACCGCACACCGCAGGTGGCGTCACAAATATTCTCCCCTGTAAAAAACCTTTTTGTTTTTCATCAAAGTGTCTGCCGAGCAGTCCGACTGCTGCTAGGGCGTCACACATTGATTTTTGGCGTCACGAACAGGATTGGACTGGACCCACTAACCTGGGTGACGTGCACCTTCTCCAAAACTGTTGAGCCCAAAGTGAATAAAAAAAAAAAAAATTCAGTTGCCGCCATCTTGCTGCTGAAAACCAAGGGGGCATAGAAAGATGTCGGCGCCGGGTGAAGCGAGCGCAGCGGCAGTTCCCCCTCAAGATCAAGGTGACATGGACGCACGAGCGACCGCGCAGATAATGCCAATGACTTTACCGTATGTGCCAGGCGCTACCTGGCTACCACAATATGATGGTTCCCCTGACACTCTGCAAGGATTCAAAAGAAAAATCCGCACACTCCTGGATATGTTTGGGATGAATGACCGGCAGCAAGCGTCTGTACTACTCGGCCAGTTATCAGGCGCCGCAGAGCTGGAGGCGGAGACCTGGACAGATCAGGACCGGGCCTCAGTAACTGCCAGTGGATCTGGAGATGGAAGTTGAGATGCCTGAAGTTTATTCCCCAAATGCAGATTGGGATACCAAGCGTAGAGCTCAATACAGGCAAATTCAAGAGTATGTCGAGGAGAATCTGGACCAAAGTAGGGAAAAGCAAGAAAGAAGCTTTAACAAGCAAGCCCAAGCCCCTCCATTTTCACCAGGAGAAGTGGTCTTAAAAAGAAAAAGAAAGATGCATAAACTGGACGACCAGTGGGAAAGAGAGCCATATGTGGTCCAGCCTTCCAATTTCAACAACCAGAAGACCTGTCTTGTCAGCAAGGACCAAGGAAGAACCACAGCTGTAATTTCCCATGACCACTTGAAAAAGTGCCCTGAACCCCTGAACATCCAGAAGGAAGAACAGCCCCAACCTCAAGTGACTGAGAAAAAGAAGAGAGTGATCCACACCATCCTAGGTGACTTCCCGGAAGATTGGCCTATGTACAATGGAGCAGTGATTGTGCCTGTACTCACATTCCCGCAACCCGCGGAAGAACCAGAACCAAGGAGGCCTGAAATCATTGCACCTAGAGAAGTACCCATACCAGCACCACGAACACGTAGATTACCACCTACAACACCTAGCACCAGTAGTGGGGAACAGGTAGTAGCAAACACCACAGTACAAGGGTTAGAGGGAAGCCAGGAGCTGAGAAGGTCCACCCGTGTGAACTTTGGTCAGCCCCCACATAGGTTCAGAGATGAGGAATGGTAGCGGAACCCGGCTACTCTACCCTAATGTAAATAGTCTAAATATAGAGTAAATTTAAAAATGTTTAGTATTTTCCATGCTTTTAATTCTACTATTTTCCATGCTAAAGATAGTCATGTAAGACATGTTGATATAGAGTGTTGATAAGAAGAATGTTGATTTTATTTTAATTACCTGGATTCATGACCTGATTGACGACCAATGATAAGTTTTATTGAAAATGGACCTTTGGCTACAGGACTGGTGGTAGCCAGCACGAACTGGTGCTATTGTAAATGGTTATTTCCCATTCATAGCCACGGACTGCATCCCCACCTACAGGAGAAGACACAGGTGGAGGAGAGACCTGGGAGACATATGGCCCAGGTCTGGCCACCAACAGGAACGGTGGCTTGCCTCCTTTTGGAACTTTGGGGGTGGGATGAAGGACTGGGAAAGCGAAACGTTGGGTTCAAGTGCCTCCCCTGCGTGGGATGGATAGATATGTTTTTCTTATTAAAATGTTCACTTTTTGCAGATAAAAATAAACACTCTGGGTGCACTGTAGCTCGGGGACGAGCTACGTTTAACCAAGGGGGAATGTGACGCCCCTGGACTAATCCAGGGTGTCACAGGGAACTGCACTATTCTCTATCCTTGGTGCAGGGCCCACCCTCCTTGGTTCCGGGGTCCGCAACAGTGATTCTGTACTAACAGCACAAATCCTAGTCACCCAAACACTACACTTGTCAGGCACACCAGGGGCGTGGTTCCAGCTGGGAAAGGAACCGCCCACCTATGAGTCAGACAGGCTGGTGGGAGGAGTCAGTTAGACAGTTGGTAGTAACTGAAAAAGAGAGAGGACCTGGGGATTAAGAGCTCCCTGAGGAGAGCCTGGCTGGGTCGCAGACAGTGGCCTGTACTTGACGGCTCAGAGATTAGCGGCGTCAGCACAGCGGAGGGATAGGACTTCCCACACAGAGCAGTCACAGAAAATCCCACGTGCCAGCTGCTAAGAGCAGGTCCCAATTAAAAAGAGGGACGGGACCCGAAGGTTTCAAGCCAACAGGGCCAGGGACACACACAGTATACAGTGTATGGAGGAAGGCTCCAGTCCACCACAGAATCACTGAAAGGGACCACCGCACGTGCAGTCACCGAGTGCAGCAGTACCAAGAGACTTTGTTTACCTCAGAGTCTGTGTCCACTGAATGCGTCATCACACCTGAGTGAGTACCCTGGCCCCCAGCGTCCTGCCGGCCCTATATCAATATAGGCTGTTCCTACCTATTCCCTACCCTGAGTCCCGGGGCCCCTACCTGCGGAGGGAATCACCACCAGGCTGCCCCAACACCATCAGCCCCGGCACTCCCATACAGCAGCGGCGGTATTCCTTATTACCGCACACCGCAGGTGGCGTCACAAATATTCTCCCCCGTAAAAAACCTTTTTGTTTTTCATCAAAGTGTCTGCCGAGCAGTCCGACTGCTGCTAGGGCGTCACACCTGCGCATTTGTGTTTAACGTCGCGCATGTGCAGAACGGAGAAAAGGCTGCGCTCACTTCCTAATGAAAGGGAGTGAGACGCATCTGGGAAGGGAAGGGAAAAGATTAGGGTTTGGGGATGATGAAAGGGCTTTCTACGGGCAAGGATGGCAAAGGGTGGCAGTGACGGAAAGTCAGGCAGCCTGTCCTGTCCTGTCCTGTCCGTCCGTCTTTTTGTATCATGAATTGGAAAGACTGCAAGGGGGAGGGGAGGTGCTTGTGTCCAAAAGGAGGAGTTATTCAGATTCATTGCAGTGGGCGGCGGCTGCAAAAAGCACCATTCTTCTTGTTTTTGCTCTGCAAAACAGCCTTTTCAAGGGTTGGCTTGGTGACAAAATGTCTTCTGTAGGCGTGGGTTTGTCTCCCTCTCCCTAAGATGTGTCCGGTATAGGCCAGGGTGCCACTCAAGGCCGTAACCAATTTGGGTTATAGCTTCTCGGCCTTTTGGCTAAGATCAAGTGTAGTTTCGGAGGACGCTACCTTGGTCGGTACTGGAAGGTGCCTGGGATTGCACGTCTGCCGGCCTTGAGGAAGTGTGTGCGCCTTCTGGTGACACATAGCCCTCTTGTGCCTGGACGGTTCCCAGGCAACGGGAGGCGATCACCTTTGTTATTTTGAAGTCCTACTGATAAACAGAAAAAAAAAAAAATTAAATCTGTTCTTATCAGTTTAATATCTGATACGTCCCCTCTCTGGGGACCATATATTAAATGGATTTTTAGAACAAGGAGATGGAAAAAATCTTGCTCTGTCCACTGCACGCATTGACCTGGTATTGCAGTACCTCCAGGACCGGTGCACCCCTTCTTAACCCAGTTTCCAAAAGCAGAACTCAATTCACCTGATTCAAATGAGCCCCATTAGTGAATTGAAAGAAAGCAAAAACTTTATATGCACCTCAATTTGGCCAATTCACTTTTCACACTTTCACCCTTTTTTTTATCTTTCACACCTTTTACTTGCTTTATTGATGCAAAAAGCTGTGCCAAATAGCAAACTCATCTCCACTCAACTTGACCAACTCTGCTATGTCCCGTGCAGTATCTTATTCTCAGTCTTATCTAGATCATTTGCAATTGAATAGAATAGATCCCTTTTGGCTACTTATGACTGTGTAAAATATGTAGTTTTACTGGGCTGGGATGAGAGAATCCATTGAAGCATGGTGTAGGGATTGTGGTTCCTGTGTGCTAAGAAGAGAGGCTGGCACCAGCCAGAAAGCCCCATTGCAGCCAATAATCACTTAATAACTTTTTCAACTTGTCATCATATGGGAGGCCCCGTTGTTGGTAGACGTGCACCTTCTCAGTGAATGGCCGGTGAAATGCAGGCAACTCGATCTCTTCGAGGTCATCATCCTCTGGCCCCTCTTCCGACAGGTGGGGCATCCGGGAGAGTGCATTGGCATTGACGTTGGTACGGCCGGCCCGGTACTTGATGGTGAAATCGTAGTTGGCTAACCTGGTCACCCACCGCTGCTCCAACGCGCCCAGCTTGGCCGTATCTAGATGGGTCAGCAGGTTATTGTCTGTGTACGCGGTGAACTTGGCTGCTGCCAGGTAATGGCGGAACCGCTCGGTGATAGCCCACACCAGTGCCAAGAGCTCAAGCTTGAAGGAGATGTAGTTCTCAGGGTTCCTCTCAGTCGGTCAGAGTTTTCGGCTAGCATAAGCTATTACCTTTTCCCTTCTGTCTTGGACCTGGGATAGAACAGCCCCCAAGCCCACATTGCTGGCGTCGGTGTAGAGGATGAATGGGCGGCTGTAGTCAGGGTACGCTAGGATTTCCTCTCCGGTCAGGGCTGTTCTCAGCTGGCGGAAGGATTCCTCATGCTTTTCTTCCCACACCAATGGGGCTACTAGGGATCTACCACCCTTGGTCTGTCCTACGAGGAGGTCTTGCATGGGGGCAGCCATCTTTGTGTACCCCTTAATGAAGCGACGGTAATATCCCACCAGGCCCAGAAACTGCCTCACTTCCCTCACTGTGGTCGGTCTCGGCCAGTCTTGGATGGCGGTGATCTTCTCGGGGTTGGGGGCGACACCTTCCGCACCAACCACATGTCCTAGGTACTGCACTCTGGGTTTCAGCAGATGACACTTTGAGGGCTTCAACTTCATCCCATACTTGGCAAGGGACGCGAACACCTCGGCTAGGTGCTCCAGGTGGGCTTCATACGTCTGTGAGTACACAATCACATCATCCAAGTACAGCAAAACGGTCCCATAGGCAGTCTTCTCTCGGTCTTCCGGTGCCACGGCCACCTGCCAGTACCCGCTGGTGAGGTCAAGGGTGGAGAAGTAGTTAGCGGTTCTCAGCGAGGCCAGGGACTCTTTGATGCGGGGCAGAGGGTAAGCATCCTTATGCGTTATCTGGTTAATCTTCCGGTAATCCACACACATCCGCATGGTGCCATCCTTCTTCTTAACCAGCACCAACGGAGCGGCCCAGGGACTACAGCTGTCCCTAATAACCCCTGCCTCCTTCATGTTCCTCAACATGTCTTTGGCGCATTGGTAGTGTGCAGGGGGAATAGGCCTGTATCTCTCTTTAATAGGGGAGTGTGTACCGGTAGGGATGTGGTGTTGAACCCCTTTAATCTGCCCAAAATCTAGAGGGTGCTTGCTAAAAACCCGCTCATACTCCTGTACCACCCGGTATACCCCTTCCTTGTGGTGTATGGGGGTATCATCAGTGCCGACATGTAGCTCTCGATACCACTCGCCTAACTCCCCCAGGGATGAGTGGGAACCGGCAGCAGGCGGTGTGACCGGGGGAACGGCTTCATGGATCGTGTGGGGATCTAGAGTGAGCAATTTGGCAAGGGTAGCGTACCGGGTGGTGCATGAATGCACACATATTGGTTTTATAATCTTATTGTATTACTTTATATTCTTATTTCACTTGTGCATATCTCCACCATAATCCTGGCTAAGAAATATAGCTTTTTTTGGGGTACACAGGTAGTAAGGTCTTCTTTCTATTTCTTTAGGGGTGATATAGCCTGGTGGAACTCTAGACCTCTAACATTATATATGCACCCTTTTTCTTTATGGTTCTTGGACACCTTATAACATTCTTCCATACATATATATCTTTCTCATAAATTATAAATAATTAGGCATTTTTATATATTTTATTTACATTTTCATAAATAACTTTTTACAAAGCATGGGGGACATTCTCACATACATATAATTTTCATGTACGCATTCTGAAAATTTACGCATAAACCGTACACACTCCTTTTTGTAACAATTTCTATAACTCATTCGCTGAACTCTCATCCCGGATATTCATTCTTACACCGAATTTCCTGTTATAACACAACATTCATGATTTTTATTCAATTTATTTTTATTTTTTAGGTTTATTAGTAGTGATGAGCGAGTACTAAAAAGCTCGGGTGCTCGAAGCTCGGGCCGAGCCTCCCAAGATACTCGTGTACTCGGCCCGAGCACCGAGCCCAATGTTATCCTATGGGAGACCCGAGTATTTTTGTGAAATGACCACCGGCAGCATGTAGAAACCCTAAAAATGGCACAAAAGTCTCCGAAGAGTGCTCAAATGACATGGCAACAGCATGGGGAAGACCCCTTGAAGCATTTATCACTCAAAAGTCACAGCTGTGAATAATTTTGTCCGCGTTTTACGCCATTTTTACGGACTCACCAGAAAACCTTCCAAAATGACACCAAAATGATTTTTCATAGCGGAAATGTTAAGGGCACATACCCAATAGTGAGATAGAGCTAATGTATGTTACTTTTTGAGATCAATACATGAAAGATTTTACGTAAAACATTGTGTGGCACTCCGATGTCCCTGAGAAGAGACGTACATAAAGGCCTCTGAGTCTAATGTGCCCATTTTGAGGAACTGAGTCTTTGTAGTATTTTCCTTTGCCAGGGCAGTCCAAAATTGTGAGGTTCACCAATGCCCCTGCATACAGACGTGCATGATGGCCTGTAAACCTGAAGTGCCCATTGTAAGGAAGTGGGTCTATTGTAGTATAACCCTTAGGCAGGGCAGCCAAAAATTGGGAGGCTCCACGTTGTCCCTGGATAGAGACGTGCATGAGGGCCTCAAAACATTAAGTGTCCAGTGTCAGGAAGTGGGTGTATTATAGTATAGCCCTTAGGCAGGGCAGCCAAAAATTGGGAGGCTCCACGTTGTCCCTGGATAGAGACGTGCATGAGGGCCTGTAAACCTGAAGTGCCCATTGGAAGGAAGTGGGTCTTTTGTAGTATAGCCCTTTGGCAGGGCAGCCAAAAATTGTGAGGCTCCACGTTGTCCCTGGATAGAGACGTGCATGAGGGCCTGTAAACCTGAAGTGCCCATTGGAAGGAAGTGGGTCTTTTGTAGTATAGCCCTTTGGCAGGGCAGCCAATAATTGGGAGGCTCCACGTTGTCCCTGGATAGAGACATGCATGAGGGCCTCAAAACATTAAGTGTCCATTGTCAGGAAGTGGGTGTATTATAGTATAGCCCTTAGGCAGGGCAGCCAAAAATTGGGAGGCTCCACGTTGTCCCTGGATAGAGACGTGCATGAGGGCCTGTAAACCTGAAGTGCCCATTGGAAGGAAGTGGGTCTTTTGTAGTATAGCCCTTTGGCAGGGCAGCCAAAAATTGGGAGGCTCCACGTTGTCCCTGGATAGAGACGTGCATGAGGGCCTCAAAACATTAAGTGTCCATTGTCAGGAAGTGGGTGTATTATAGTATAGCCCTTTGGCAGGGCAGCCAAAAATTGGGAGGCTCCACGTTGTCCCTGGATAGAGACGTGCATGAGGGCCTCAAAACATTAAGTGTCCATTGTCAGGAAGTGGGTGTATTATAGTATAGCCCTTAGGCAGGGCAGCCAAAAATTGGGAGGCTCCACGTTGTCCCTGGATAGAGACGTGCATGAGGGCCTCAAAACATTAAGTGTCCATTGTCAGGAAGTGGGTCTTTTGTAGTATAGCCCTTTGGCAGGGCAGCCAAAAATTGGGAGGCTCCACGTTACAACGACAGGAGACCCGCTCCTTTGCAATGGGAACAATGTTTTGAGGCCCTCATGCACGTCTCTATGCAGGGACAACGTGGAGCCTCCCAATTTTTGGCTGCCCTGCCAAAGGGCTATACTATAATACACCCACTTCCTGACAATGGACACTTAATGTTTTGAGGCCCTCATGCACGTCTCTATCCAGGGACAACGTGGAGCCTCCCAATTTTTGGCTGCCCTGCCAAAGGGCTATACTACAAAAGACCCACTTCCTGACAATGGACACTTAATGTTTTGAGGCCCTCATGCACGTCTCTATCCAGGGACAACGTGGAGCCTCCCAATTTTTGGCTGCCCTGCCTAAGGGCTATACTATAATACACCCACTTCCTGACAATGGACACTTAATGTTTTGAGGCCCTCATGCATGTCTCTATCCAGGGACAACGTGGAGCCTCCCAATTTTTGGCTGCCCTGCCAAAGGGCTATACTACAAAAGACCCACTTCCTTCCAATGGGCACTTCAGGTTTACAGGCCCTCATGCACGTCTCTATCCAGGGACAACGTGGAGCCTCCCAATTTTTGGCTGCCCTGCCAAAGGGCTATACTACAAAAGACCCACTTCCTTCCAATGGGCACTTCACGTTTACAGGCCCTCATGCACGTCTCTATCCAGGGACAACGTGGAGCCTCCCAATTTTTGGCTGCCCTGCCTAAGGGCTATACTATAATACACCCACTTCCTGACACTGGACACTTAATGTTTTGAGGCCCTCATGCACGTCTCTATCCAGGGACAACGTGGAGCCTCCCAATTTTTGGCTGCCCTGCCTAAGGGCTATACTACAATAGACCCACTTCCTTACAATGGGCACTTCAGGTTTACAGGCCATCATGCACGTCTGTATGCAGGGGCATTGGTGAACCTCACAATTTTGGACTGCCCTGGCAAAGGAAAATACTACAAAGACTCAGTTCCTCAAAATGGGCACATTAGACTCAGAGGCCTTTATGTACGTCTCTTCTCAGGGACATCGGAGTGCCACACAATGTTTTACGTAAAATCTTTCATGTATTGATCTCAAAAAGTAACATACATTAGCTCTATCTCACTATTGGGTATGTGCCCTTAACATTTCCGCTATGAAAAATCATTTTGGTGTAATTTTGGAAGGTTTTCTGGTGAGTCCGTAAAAATGGCGTAAAACGCGGACAAAATTATTCACAGCTGTGACTTTTGAGTGATAAATGCTTCAAGGGGTCTTCCCCATGCTGTTGCCATGTCATTTGAGCACTCTTCGGAGACTTTTGTGCCATTTTTAGGGTTTCTACATGCTGCCGGTGGTCATTTCACAAAAATACTCGGGTCTCCCATAGGATAACATTGGGCTCGGTGCTCGGGCCGAGTACACGAGTATCTTGGGAGGCTCGGCCCGAGCTTCGAGCACCCGAGCTTTTTAGTACTCGCTCATCACTACTAATAAACCTAAAAAATAAAAATAAATTGAATAAAAATCATGAATGTTGTGTTATAACAGGAAATTCGGTGTAAGAATGAATATCCGGGATGAGAGTTCAGCGAAACATAGCTTGTTACTGTTTGGTGGAGATAATATTTAATAAAATAAGTAGAAATCTACTAAAAGTTTCGTTTGTTTATATTGCCATCCTGAGATAATCGTCTCCATGCTCCAAATCCATTTTAAAGCCATTTTTAAGGCATTTCGCGCATACATGAAATGAACACATTTTTCTCCAAAACTATAACAGATGCAAGCTTGTCCTGTTTGGTGGAGATGATATTTAATAAAATGAGTAGAAATCCACTAAAAGTTTTGTTTGGTTATATTGCAATCCCGAGATAATCGTCTCCATGCTCCAAATCCATTTTAAAGCCATTTTTAAGGCATTTCGCGCATACATGAAATGAACACATTTTTCTCCAAAACTATAACAGATGCAAGCTTGTCCTGTTTGGTGGAGATGATATTTAATAAAATAAGTAGAAATCCACTAAAAGTTTTGTTTGGTTATCTTGCAATCCCGAGATAATCGTCTCCATGCTCCAAATCCATTTTAAAGCCATTTTTAAGGCATTTCGCGCATACATGAAATGAACACATTTTTCTCCAAAACTATAACAGATGCAAGCTTGTCCTGTTTGGTGGAGATGATATTTAATAAAATAAGTAGAAATCCACTAAAAGTTTTGTTTGGTTATCTTGCAATCCCGAGATAATCGTCTCCATGCTCCAAATCCATTTTAAAGCCATTTTTAAGGCATTTCGCGCATACATGAAATGAACACATTTTTCTCCAAAACTATAACAGATGCAAGCTTGTCCTGTTTGGTGGAGATGATATTTAATAAAATAAGTAGAAATCCACTAAAAGTTTTGTTTGGTTATCTTGCAATCCCGAGATAATCGTCTCCATGCTCCAAATCCATTTTAAAGCCATTTTTAAGGCATTTCGCGCATACATGAAATGAACACATTTTTCTCCAAAACTATAACAGATGCAAGCTTGTCCTGTTTGGTGGAGATGATATTTAATAAAATAAGTAGAAATCCACTAAAAGTTTTGTTTGGTTATCTTGCAATCCCGAGATAATCGTCTCCATGCTCCAAATCCATTTTAAAGCCATTTTTAAGGCATTTCGCGCATACATGAAATGAACACATTTTTCTCCAAAACTATAACAGATGCAAGCTTGTCCTGTTTGGTGGAGATGATATTTAATAAAATAAGTAGAAATCCACTAAAAGTTTTGTTTGGTTATCTTGCAATCCCGAGATAATCGTCTCCATGCTCCAAATCCATTTTAAAGCCATTTTTAAGGCATTTCGCGCATACATGAAATGAACACATTTTTCTCCAAAACTATAACAGATGCAAGCTTGTCCTGTTTGGTGGAGATGATATTTAATAAAATAAGTAGAAATCCACTAAAAGTTTTGTTTGGTTATATTGCAATCCCGAGATAATCGTCTCCATGCTCCAAATCCATTTTAAAGCCATTTTTAAGGCATTTCGCGCATACATGAAATGAACACATTTTTCTCCAAAACTATAACAGATGCAAGCTTGTCCTGTTTGGTGGAGATGATATTTAATAAAATAAGTAGAAATCCACTAAAAGTTTTGTTTGGTTATCTTGCAATCCCGAGATAATCGTCTCCATGCTCCAAATCCATTTTAAAGCCATTTTTAAGGCATTTCGCGCATACATGAAATGAACACATTTTTCTCCAAAACTATAACAGATGCAAGCTTGTCCTGTTTGGTGGAGATGATATTTAATAAAATAAGTAGAAATCCACTAAAAGTTTTGTTTGGTTATCTTGCAATCCCGAGATAATCGTCTCCATGCTCCAAATCCATTTTAAAGCCATTTTTAAGGCATTTCGCGCATACATGAAATGAACACATTTTTCTCCAAAACTATAACAGATGCAAGCTTGTCCTGTTTGGTGGAGATGATATTTAATAAAATAAGTAGAAATCCACTAAAAGTTTTGTTTGGTTATCTTGCAATCCCGAGATAATCGTCTCCATGCTCCAAATCCATTTTAAAGCCATTTTTAAGGCATTTCGCGCATACATGAAATGAACACATTTTTCTCCAAAACTATAACAGATGCAAGCTTGTCCTGTTTGGTGGAGATAATATTTAATCAAATAAGTAGAAATCTACTAAAAGTTTCGTTTGTTTATATTGCCATCCTGAGATAATCGTCTCCATGCTCCAAATCCATTTTAAAGCCATTTTTAAGGCATTTCGCGCATACATGAAATGAACACATTTTTCTCCAAAACTATAACAGATGCAAGCTTGTCCTGTTTGGTGGAGATGATATTTAATAAAATAAGTAGAAATCCACTAAAAGTTTTGTTTGGTTATATTGCAATCCCGAGATAATCGTCTCCATGCTCCAAATCCATTTTAA
This sequence comes from Anomaloglossus baeobatrachus, assembly GCF_048569485.1. Lineage (NCBI taxonomy): Eukaryota > Metazoa > Chordata > Amphibia > Anura > Aromobatidae > Anomaloglossus > Anomaloglossus baeobatrachus. The sequence goes on from NW_027442813.1 coordinate 70,127, forward strand.
AGCCATTTTTAAGGCATTTCGCGCATACATGAAATGAACACATTTTTCTCCAAAACTATAACAGATGCAAGCTTGTCCTGTTTGGTGGAGATGATATTTAATAAAATAAGTAGAAATCCACTAAAAGTTTTGTTTGGTTATCTTGCAATCCCGAGATAATCGTCTCCATGCTCCAAATCCATTTTAAAGCCATTTTTAAGGCATTTCGCGCATACATGAAATGAACACATTTTTCTCCAAAACTATAACAGATGCAAGCTTGTCCTGTTTGGTGGAGATGATATTTAATAAAATAAGTAGAAATCCACTAAAAGTTTTGTTTGGTTATCTTGCAATCCCGAGATAATCGTCTCCATGCTCCAAATCCATTTTAAAGCCATTTTTAAGGCATTTCGCGCATACATGAAATGAACACATTTTTCTCCAAAACTATAACAGATGCAAGCTTGTCCTGTTTGGTGGAGATGATATTTAATAAAATAAGTAGAAATCCACTAAAAGTTTTGTTTGGTTATATTGCAATCCCGAGATAATCGTCTCCATGCTCCAAATCCATTTTAAAGCCATTTTTAAGGCATTTCGCGCATACATGAAATGAACACATTTTTCTCCAAAACTATAACAGATGCAAGCTTGTCCTGTTTGGTGGAGATGATATTTAATAAAATAAGTAGAAATCCACTAAAAGTTTTGTTTGGTTATCTTGCAATCCCGAGATAATCGTCTCCATGCTCCAAATCCATTTTAAAGCCATTTTTAAGGCATTTCGCGCATACATGAAATGAACACATTTTTCTCCAAAACTATAACAGATGCAAGCTTGTCCTGTTTGGTGGAGATGATATTTAATAAAATAAGTAGAAATCCACTAAAAGTTTTGTTTGGTTATCTTGCAATCCCGAGATAATCGTCTCCATGCTCCAAATCAATTTTAAAGCCATTTTTAAGGCATTTCGCGCATACATGAAATGAACACATTTTTCTCCAAAACTATAACAGATGCAAGCTAGTCCTGTTTGGTGGAGATGATATTTAATAAAATAAGTAGAAATCCACTAAAAGTTTTGTTTGGTTATCTTGCAATCCCGAGATAATCGTCTCCATGCTCCAAATCCATTTTAAAGCCATTTTTAAGGCATTTCGCGCATACATGAAATGAACACATTTTTCTCCAAAACTATAACAGATGCAAGCTTGTCCTGTTTGGTGGAGATAATATTTGATCAAATAAGTAGAAATCTACTAAAAGTTTCGTTTGTTTATATTGCCATCCTGAGATAATCGTCTCCATGCTCCAAATCCATTTTAAAGCCATTTTTAAGGCATTTCGCGCATACATGAAATGAACACATTTTTCTCCAAAACTATAACAGATGCAAGCTTGTCCTGTTTGGTGGAGATGATATTTAATAAAATAAGTAGAAATCCACTAAAAGTTTTGTTTGGTTATATTGCAATCCCGAGATAATCGTCTCCATGCTCCAAATCCATTTTAAAGCCATTTTTAAGGCATTTCGCGCATACATGAAATGAACACATTTTTCTCCAAAACTATAACAGATGCAAGCTTGTCCTGTTTGGTGGAGATGATATTTAATAAAATAAGTAGAAATCCACTAAAAGTTTTGTTTGGTTATCTTGCAATCCCGAGATAATCGTCTCCATGCACCAAATCCATTTTAAAGCCATTTTTAAGGCATTTCGCGCATACATGAAATGAACACATTTTTCTCCAAAACTATAACAGATGCAAGCTTGTCCTGTTTGGTGGAGATAATATTTAATAAAATAAGTAGAAATCTACTAAACGTTTCGTTTGTTTATATTGCCATCCTGAGATAATCGTCTCCATGCTCCAAATCCATTTTAAAGCCATTTCAAAGGCATTTTGCGCATACATGAAATGAACACATTTTTCTCCAAAACTATAACACATGCAAGCTTGTCCTGTTTGGTGGAGATGATATTTAATAAAATAAGTAGAAATCCACTAAAAGTTTTGTTTGGTTATATTGCAATCCCGAGATAATCGTCTCCATGCTCCAAATCCATTTTAAAGCCATTTTTAAGGCATTTCGCGCATACATGAAATGAACACATTTTTCTCCAAAACTATAACAGATGCAAGCTTGTCCTGTTTGGTGGAGATGATATTTAATAAAATAAGTAGAAATCCACTAAAAGTTTTGTTTGGTTATCTTGCAATCCCGAGATAATCGTCTCCATGCTCCAAATCCATTTTAAAGCCATTTTTAAGGCATTTCGCGCATACATGAAATGAACACATTTTTCTCCAAAACTATAACAGATGCAAGCTTGTCCTGTTTGGTGGAGATGATATTTAATAAAATAAGTAGAAATCCACTAAAAGTTTTGTTTGGTTATCTTGCAATCCCGAGATAATCGTCTCCATGCTCCAAATCCATTTTAAAGCCATTTTTAAGGCATTTCGCGCATACATGAAATGAACACATTTTTCTCCAAAACTATAACAGATGCAAGCTTGTCCTGTTTGGTGGAGATGATATTTAATAAAATAAGTAGAAATCCACTAAAAGTTTTGTTTGGTTATCTTGCAATCCCGAGATAATCGTCTCCATGCTCCAAATCCATTTTAAAGCCATTTTTAAGGCATTTCGCGCATACATGAAATGAACACATTTTTCTCCAAAACTATAACAGATGCAAGCTTGTCCTGTTTGGTGGAGATGATATTTAATAAAATAAGTAGAAATCCACTAAAAGTTTTGTTTGGTTACCTTGCAATCCCGAGATAATCGTCTCCATGCTCCAAATCCATTTTAAAGCCATTTTTAAGGCATTTCGCGCATACATGAAATGAACACATTTTTCTCCAAAACTATAACAGATGCAAGCTTGTCCTGTTTGGTGGAGATGATATTTAATAAAATAAGTAGAAATCCACTAAAAGTTTTGTTTGGTTATCTTGCAATCCCGAGATAATCGTCTCCATGCTCCAAATCCATTTTAAAGCCATTTTTAAGGCATTTCGCGCATACATGAAATGAACACATTTTTCTCCAAAACTATAACAGATGCAAGCTTGTCCTGTTTGGTGGAGATGATATTTAATAAAATAAGTAGAAATCCACTAAAAGTTTTGTTTGGTTATCTTGCAATCCCGAGATAATCGTCTCCATGCTCCAAATCCATTTTAAAGCCATTTTTAAGGCATTTCGCGCATACATGAAATGAACACATTTTTCTCCAAAACTATAACAGATGCAAGCTTGTCCTATTTGGTGGAGATGATATTTAATAAAATAAGTAGAAATCCACTAAAAGTTTTGTTTGGTTATCTTGCAATCCCGAGATAATCGTCTCCATGCTCCAAATCCATTTTAAAGCCATTTTTAAGGCATTTCGCGCATACATGAAATGAACACATTTTTCTCCAAAACTATAACAGATGCAAGCTTGTCCTGTTTGGTGGAGATGATATTTAATAAAATAAGTAGAAATCCACTAAAAGTTTTGTTTGGTTATATTGCAATCCCGAGATAATCGTCTCCATGCTCCAAATCCATTTTAAAGCCATTTTTAAGGCATTTCGCGCATACATGAAATGAACACATTTTTCTCCAAAACTATAACAGATGCAAGCTTGTCCTGTTTGGTGGAGATGATATTTAATAAAATAAGTAGAAATCCACTAAAAGTTTTGTTTGGTTATCTTGCAATCCCGAGATAATCGTCTCCATGCTCCAAATCCATTTTAAAGCCATTTTTAAGGCATTTCGCGCATACATGAAATGAACACATTTTTCTCCAAAACTATAACACATGCAAGCTTGTCCTGTTTGGTGGAGATGATATTTAATAAAATAAGTAGAAATCCACTAAAAGTTTTGTTTGGTTATCTTGCAATCCCGAGATAATCGTCTCCATGCTCCAAATCCATTTTAAAGCCATTTTTAAGGCATTTCGCGCATACATGAAATGAACACATTTTTCTCCAAAACTATAACAGATGCAAGCTTGTCCTGTTTGGTGGAGATAATATTTAATAAAATAAGTAGAAATCTACTAAACGTTTCGTTTGTTTATATTGCCATCCTGAGATAATCGTCTCCATGCTCCAAATCCATTTTAAAGCCATTTCAAAGGCATTTTGCGCATACATGAAATGAACACATTTTTCTCCAAAACTATAACACATGCAAGCTTGTCCTGTTTGGTGGAGATGATATTTAATAAAATAAGTAGAAATCCACTAAAAGTTTTGTTTGGTTATATTGCAATCCCGAGATAATCGTCTCCATGCTCCAAATCCATTTTAAAGCCATTTTTAAGGCATTTCGCGCATACATGAAATGAACACATTTTTCTCCAAAACTATAACAGATGCAAGCTTGTCCTGTTTGGTGGAGATGATATTTAATAAAATAAGTAGAAATCCACTAAAAGTTTTGTTTGGTTATCTTGCAATCCCGAGATAATCGTCTCCATGCTCCAAATCCATTTTAAAGCCATTTTTAAGGCATTTCGCGCATACATGAAATGAACACATTTTTCTCCAAAACTATAACAGATGCAAGCTTGTCCTGTTTGGTGGAGATGATATTTAATAAAATAAGTAGAAATCCACTAAAAGTTTTGTTTGGTTATCTTGCAATCCCGAGATAATCGTCTCCATGCTCCAAATCCATTTTAAAGCCATTTTTAAGGCATTTCGCGCATACATGAAATGAACACATTTTTCTCCAAAACTATAACAGATGCAAGCTTGTCCTGTTTGGTGGAGATGATATTTAATAAAATAAGTAGAAATCCACTAAAAGTTTTGTTTGGTTATCTTGCAATCCCGAGATAATCGTCTCCATGCTCCAAATCCATTTTAAAGCCATTTTTAAGGCATTTCGCGCATACATGAAATGAACACATTTTTCTCCAAAACTATAACAGATGCAAGCTTGTCCTGTTTGGTGGAGATGATATTTAATAAAATAAGTAGAAATCCACTAAAAGTTTTGTTTGGTTACCTTGCAATCCCGAGATAATCGTCTCCATGCTCCAAATCCATTTTAAAGCCATTTTTAAGGCATTTCGCGCATACATGAAATGAACACATTTTTCTCCAAAACTATAACAGATGCAAGCTTGTCCTGTTTGGTGGAGATGATATTTAATAAAATAAGTAGAAATCCACTAAAAGTTTTGTTTGGTTATCTTGCAATCCCGAGATAATCGTCTCCATGCTCCAAATCCATTTTAAAGCCATTTTTAAGGCATTTCGCGCATACATGAAATGAACACATTTTTCTCCAAAACTATAACAGATGCAAGCTTGTCCTGTTTGGTGGAGATGATATTTAATAAAATAAGTAGAAATCCACTAAAAGTTTTGTTTGGTTATCTTGCAATCCCGAGATAATCGTCTCCATGCTCCAAATCCATTTTAAAGCCATTTTTAAGGCATTTCGCGCATACATGAAATGAACACATTTTTCTCCAAAACTATAACATATGCAAGCTTGTCCTATTTGGTGGAGATGATATTTAATAAAATAAGTAGAAATCCACTAAAAGTTTTGTTTGGTTATCTTGCAATCCCGAGATAATCGTCTCCATGCTCCAAATCCATTTTAAAGCCATTTTTAAGGCATTTCGCGCATACATGAAATGAACACATTTTTCTCCAAAACTATAACAGATGCAAGCTTGTCCTGTTTGGTGGAGATGATATTTAATAAAATAAGTAGAAATCCACTAAAAGTTTTGTTTGGTTATATTGCAATCCCGAGATAATCGTCTCCATGCTCCAAATCCATTTTAAAGCCATTTTTAAGGCATTTCGCGCATACATGAAATGAACACATTTTTCTCCAAAACTATAACAGATGCAAGCTTGTCCTGTTTGGTGGAGATGATATTTAATAAAATAAGTAGAAATCCACTAAAAGTTTTGTTTGGTTATCTTGCAATCCCGAGATAATCGTCTCCATGCTCCAAATCCATTTTAAAGCCATTTTTAAGGCATTTCGCGCATACATGAAATGAACACATTTTTCTCCAAAACTATAACACATGCAAGCTTGTCCTGTTTGGTGGAGATGATATTTAATAAAATAAGTAGAAATCCACTAAAAGTTTTGTTTGGTTATCTTGCAATCCCGAGATAATCGTCTCCATGCTCCAAATCCATTTTAAAGCCATTTTTAAGGCATTTCGCGCATACATGAAATGAACACATTTTTCTCCAAAACTATAACAGATGCAAGCTTGTCCTGTTTGGTGGAGATGATATTTAATAAAATAAGTAGAAATCCACTAAAAGTTTTGTTTGGTTATCTTGCAATCCCGAGATAATCGTCTCCATGCTCCAAATCCATTTTAAAGCCATTTTTAAGGCATTTCGCGCATACATGAAATGAACACATTTTTCTCCAAAACTATAACAGATGCAAGCTTGTCCTGTTTGGTGGAGATGATATTTAATAAAATAAGTAGAAATCCACTAAAAGTTTTGTTTGGTTATCTTGCAATCCCGAGATAATCGTCTCCAT